>NC_068355.1:54322440-54548158 GCF_020536995.1 Dreissena polymorpha | reverse complement strand
TTCCGTAATAACCATATAGATATCCGTTGTTAATTTGAATGTTGGTCATAATTTTCTCCGCGCATCGCAAATTTCTCGTCTGCTTGCCGCCATCTTGGGCGTGTGTAAAAACAGGCGTTTACGATCGGGATACATCGACTATGGTCGGTATCCTCCGCAATATAGAGAGAGATGTGGATAGCAACGTAAAATCGTATTCGCTAAATTCGCGAAAAATACGTAAGTCAGTTTTGTTCGGCGACGACTCAGCAACTCGATCGGCACTCGTTCGAAATTATTGCTAAATACAACTGTATCTTATTGGCTTATTTGGAAAATTTTGTCTTTTTTGGGAAATTTTAATCAAATTTTTGGGAAAAAACGTCATTTTTTGGCAATTGGGAAGCAGCCGATTATCGGCTGTAATTTCTGGCAAAAAAAATCACTGTTTAGTAAACGCTTACAAAACTTTAAGTGAATCATTTCGATTTCTTTACTTTTTGTTAGCCCCATATCTCTGACCCATAAATTGAAATAGAACCAACGAATGCGTCAAATAGTTGACATTGAACTTTCGGTTTTAGGTCATAAATTTTACATTGTGTGTAATAAAAGGTTCATCGCTCTAAGGGCCTTTCCGGCTAGATGCTCTTGATTTAGATTAAAGTTTCCTGTATATTAAAATACCAGCCCAAGGTAATGAAGTTATCTACAGATTCTATTGGTATGACATTATACGTCCATTTTTCGGAGCGCAATAGTCCACCTCTTTTACGAAAAATCATAATCTTTGTTTGCCTGTGTTTACTTGAAACCCCCAAGTTTTGCTATACTCGTATAAATTATCCATTGAGTCTGAATTTCCCTCGGTGATTTACCAACAATAGCCATGTCATCGGCAAAAGTAGAAGTATATTAAGTAAAATATCGTCAATTTGTATGCCACATTCTATGTCATTTTGTAGAAACAACTCTAGGTCCTCCACAATATAGAAAATAACAGAGGTGACATAACCTCAACTTGACGAAGCCCTTCTGCATATGAAAAGAAATCAGAATATGAGGAACAATGTTTTACGCACGATTTTACTTTACTATACATATCCCGTACAATTCTAAGAATTTTACCGGAAATTCCGGATTTGTACAATTTAAGCCATAGGCCGTTTCTATAAATAGAATCAAAGCATTTCATCATATCGACGAAAATAACACACAAGCGCTCGTTTTTATACAAGTAATGTTGAATTAAAGACATGAGAATAAACGCCGCATCAATAGTAGATCGCCCTTTCTGAAATCCGAATTGTGCGTCCAAAATAATGTTATTTTCATATGTACAACGTATCCATTTAGCTCTACATCAGAGTCCGATTTACACCACGATTCGTAAAGAAAGCAAATGTCATATTTAGTCAAATGTATGTAGCTATGTACGCATGTATATGCGTGGCTAGTTTCCAATTTGACCCACCCACTAAAAGACCTATGGTTAGTGATACATGTAACATAACGCTGTACACATAAAAAATTTCACTGTGAGACATTTTAACAGTTTTACTTATTGTTGTGTTGCACACAGCAATGTTGACTAACAACAATCAATGTTGTTTCAATACTACCACACGTACACACATGGTATGTGCAGTAATAGGTAAAACAAATATGTTAGCCTTATACTTTGATTAACTTTAATAAACTGTGTAAAGGCAAAAGTAAATAACAATATTCGATATATTATTATATCGGAATTACTCGTAGTTTAAATAGAAAGTTGTTCTTATATCATTTTAAGGCTATCATGTTGGCCATTTTACTTTGAAACATATCATTTTACTTATCTGTCGCATTGCGAAAGTTTGGTAAAACGATTCCGTTAACGCGCCAATACAACTTAATGTTATAATCATTCAGTAAGTTCAATCATTGCTAAAATTAACCCATTTATACCTAGCGTCTAGAAAAAAAGGCCTTGGCAAACAGCGTAGACCCAGATGAGACGACGCATGATGCGGCGTCATCTGGGTCTGCGCTGTTTGCTTAAAGGAAGTTCTGTAAGAAATAGTCTAAATATAGAAATAAAAATACTAGACATCCCTACTTTTGAAAATAAATTGATCCAATTTAGAAGGATGGGAAAGTCGACTAGGCATACATGGGTTAACCTGTCCAGACAAGTCGTGCGGATAACTAACAAACAACATGCATACGTGAATGAAATGTGGTTTTAATTATTATCAGATGGTATATATCTTTAAGAATTGTATTTGAATTATTATTTTTAAAAGCTTTAATTGTAGTTGATGTTTCGTATTTTTCCTTTAGTGATATCAATTGTTCTGTAATGTAATACGATGTGTGCTTTATTACTTATAGTTACATTACATTTGACTATTGTACAAACTATCGATAGAAATAAAAATAAGGTAAACCAATTATAGGTTTTACCCTATTATTATAATTATCCTTCAATATGAAAACATCACCAAGGAATGTCAGTTAAGCAGTATTGACATTTCATTGATTTCGTGCATATGTTAAACTAGACAATGAAACGACATTGCATTTATTTACATTTGCTCACTTTTTTGAGATCGTCATTACCACATAAATATTAAATACAAAACAGAAAAGCATTCATATTAAATTGCGAAAATGAAATGTATACGCGTGTTATGCTTATGAATCAAACACATTTATGTAAGTTAAAAAAAACTAAGATAACGATGTGGTGTTGTTGTTATCATAATTAGACCTCTGTTGCTTGATATGTATAAAAATCGACCGAAATGAACAAAGCCGGACTGGAATAGACAAAATAGACAACGGTAAATATTGTTTTGTTAAATACCTAGCTTTTTTGACTAAAAAACCCGATCATGTAGTCCTGATCGAGTTGAAATAATTTAATCTTCAACTTTTCAATCGTCGCTGTTCTTCGAAAACCGCGTAAGTAAATTTTTACACACTTTTCAATAGGCAAAAAAAAAACATTTTTAAAATACAATAATGTAGATAGTCTGAAAAAGGAACCAAATATTAAAGAGAAAACTGCGTAAGTCATTTTAGAATTAAAATGACAACTACAGGCTTTTATATTTTCATAAATAAAAAGTATGCCCATTTTAATTAAGACTATCTTAATTAATATCTTTTAAAACTGAAAAAAATATTTAAAAATGTTTTTTGAAAAGTTGGAAAAATTGACTTACGCAGTTTTTTGCAGAAACAATTAGTGAACCAATGAGTGTTCAGGATTTTCTCACGTGCTCATATCTATGCCTTCTAATTGGATATGAAATCCAGTATTTTCGCAGAAAATGACCCGTGATCCCGCCGTTCTTATAAAAACAAATAACATTTTTGCGCCAAGTTTGACTTACGCGGTTTTCGAAGAACAGCGACGAAATGCGATTTTTGTGTGTTGTACGTATAAACTATATAATTTAAATCAACGTGAGTGTACGATAAGGAATTATACTTAAAATGTATAATATAACGTATATTTGTGTTAACAGCTCTGCCGTATATGATCTTAAAATGTTACATTTCAATTAATAAAAAAATAATACATATTAATGAAAATATGGCGTATCTTTGTGTAAAAAATAATAAAGATTTTCTAGAAAAGCGGGAAAACAATGTGAGTAAAATTTTTGAAATAAGAATTTGAAACATGTTTGTTTGCCTCATTCAGAAACTGCCGTCAACACGACAGGAAATGACGATATCTCGCATATACGTTTCAAATATTGTAAAAGTTATGATTCGCTTTTTTTTAAATCTTAATGTTTTGTGCTGTTATTTTTTAACACACACATTGATTTGATGGCCAATACTGTTTATACTTTCCTGTCTATAAACTGTAGTTAGATAACAATTCTGAATAAGTACTGTGCAAACTGTCAAATAAAAAGAACTTACCTTTTTTGCCAGTTCTTAACCATTACAATGTTTTTAAAAAATTCAATTGTGCTCTAATGGTTTTATATGTGCCAAATATAAGTTTTAATTTATTGAGTCAAAAGCGAAAATGGAAATCTTTGGAAATAAATGGAAAATTAAAAAATGGAAACTATTTATTATGTTATTGTATATGGGATTTTTGTTCGGTAATATTGCCTATCATTAAACAAAGCCCGCTTTCTCCTGAATCGCATTATGTATGTAGCACGTTCGTCGTATTTTTAAGGCGAATTTAAACATATTAATTGTAATATAAAATTTTACGGCTCAAGATAAATTATTTGTATTTTATTTAGTTTGCAATAGGTAATCCATCAGTTAATAAGTATACGCAAGCATCAAGTTTGAGATATTTATTAACACAACATGTTATGTTGGTTAAGATATATTATCTCTTGCGCAAACGTTTAATTGGCCGTTGTAACATATTTTCAAGTCTAAATTGATGTCTGGTTTTTTAGTCAAAAAGTGTGTTTCTATTTTTGGTTCGTGATTAAGAATTGAGAACTTTTCACTTCCGAAGATATAATAATTATCAATTAATTGTATCCATTTGCATGGTCATGTTTGTAAAGTTTTTTATAATAACAATTTGTTAGTTATGATTTTCTCCTTGCGTAAAAACAACTGTTGCTCTGAATTCACTAAGGATTATATTAAACCACCAAGTTGTTTTGTTCGTGTTTGAAATCGATGGAGGTATTTGAATCTTATGAATAACAATCATACGGTATGTCATGTGGAGACAATGACTTTATTTACATTTAACCAACATTTGAACTATAGGATGATATTTGTGTCTGCAAATAAGGTCGTTTTCTTCGTCGATAAATGCATCGTAATATTTGTGTCTGCAAATAAGGTCGTTTTCCTCGTTAATAAATGCATTGTAATATGTGGGTCTGCAAATAAGGTCGTTTTTTCGTCAATTCGTGCATTATTTACTGAGACATGGACGACTAGGTATTGTTCTTATGAGTTTGAATTAATTGTTTTAGATAATGAAAATAGATAATACAAATATTTACGTACGTTCGTCTGTATGTTAAGAAGTCGGCATAACTGTCTTCGTGTGGTATCGAGCTACTATATACATGTGAAAATGAAATATTTTTTTATACGAACTATTATATTGGCACTTGTTATTGTGGTTTGATTAATTTAGTTTTAACGACGCATACGAATATTGCTTAGACAGTTTAAATAAATATTTTAATTGAATTAAATGTAATTTCTCTGAAGAATAGACAACTGCAGATGCTTTCACAACGAATAAATGTCTCTTTGAACGCATTCAAACTTCAAATTACGTAACCTTAACAGATCGCCCATCAGATTCTCATGGTGGAGTTGCTATCTATGTTAATGAAAGTATTGCTTTCAAACGCAGACATGATCTTGAAGTAAATAACGTAGAATGTATATGGATTGAAGTTTTCCCTCAAAACATAAATCCATTCTTTTTGGAGTGTTCTATAGGCCGCCTAGTGCGGATAGATCATATATGATTTCCATTGAAGATTCTATAGGGCTAGCAAGAGACACACACAATAAATGATATTATTAGAACAGGTGATTTCAACATAAATGCTCTCGCTGACTCGTCGGCACAAAAATAAATGATTTATGTCAACAACATGACTTAACGCAACTTAAACGAACCAACACATTATACTGAATACACATCGTCTATAATTGATTAATTTGTGTAAGTAACCGGAATAGTGTACTTATTTCTGGAACAGGCGACCCCCTTTTTAGATCAAACTGTTCGATACCACTGCCCGGTTTTCATTACATTAAAATTTACCAAACCAAGATGTAAAACGTTCTATCGACACATCTGGCGTTACGATATTGGAGATTTTCCGAAACTACGACAATTAATGACGGATACTAATTGGGGTCTTCTAAAATGCGAAAATGTCGATATCTACGCAGAAAATATTACTAAAACAGTATTACACATTTCAAGCACATGCATTCCGAACAAAAATGTTTGTATCCGTTCTCGTGATATTCCATGGATAAACAATAACATAAAGAAAAAAAATTAGAAAACGGAAACGCCTATACCAAAAAGCAAAACAATCCAATAGTGATATACACTGGTCAAATTTCCGTCATGTTAGGAATGAGGTTGTATTACTTTTACGCAATTCGAAATTAGAATATTTCAACAATATTTCACAGAAACTAAAGTCATCCGACCTTTGCGCTAAAGACTGGTGGAAAACCCTTCGAACATTTATTCCTACGAAATCAAATAACACTATTCCACCTCTTTACGATGACCAAACTAACATCTTTGTAGTGGATTACATTAGTAAAGCTGATATGCTAAACCAGTATTTTGCTGGCCAGTGTACAATTGATGAAAGCAACCACGAACTTCCAACTATGCACAATACAAACGTAAACAGTCTTCAGTCTATAAATGTAACACAGGAGGAGATTATTGATTCAATTAAATGTCTTAAGATAGGAAAAGCGTCCGGTCCTGATGAAATAGACAATCGTATCCTCAAAGAGGCAATGCATCAATTAAGTTACCCTTTGTGTGATTTGTTTATTCTTGTCTTACTTACTTCTTGCAAGATGCCTTCTTGTTGGAAAATCGCAAATGTGTGTCCGATCTTCAAAAAAGGAGACCCATCCTTAACGTCCAATTATCGACCCATATCACTTCTTAACACTATCGAGAAGGTCTTTGAGAGGATATTACATAAACACATATTTAATTTTCTTCGTTCGAACTCATTCTTTGCACCAACTCAATCTGGATTTTTGCCAGGTGACTCGACTGCCAATCAGTTAACTTATATTTATAATACATTTTGCAGAGCCTTATACAATGGCCTTGAAGTCAGAATTGTTTTTTTTATATTAGTAAAGCTTTTGATAAAGTATGGCACAAAGGTGTATTGTTTAAACTACAACAAGCAGGAATTCGAGGAAATCTATTATCTTTGCTGGCTAATTATCTCTCTGATCGTAAACAAAAAGTAATATTACCGGGAGCGCATTCAGCCCCTATCGAGATTCTCGCCGGAGTCCCTCAAGGCTCTATCTTAGGGCCTCTTATGTTTCTTGTGTATATTAATGACATCATCGCTGACATACAAGCACACATTCATTTGTTCGCTGATGATACCAGCCTATTCATGGTAGTTAACTCGCCAAACGAAACTGCAGCCGTACTGCAGTCTGACATTGATAAAATATCCAGCTGGGCTGATAAATGGTTGGTATGTTTCAACCCATCAAAATCGGAATCAATGCTCATATCCCGCAAAATAAATCAACTTTCCCATCCCCCATTGACTATGCAGAACGTAAATATACCCACTGTTGATGTCCACAAGCATTTAGGTGTCTTTATCTCAAATGACTGTACCTGGCATGCGCATATTTCTTTCATAAAGGAAAAGGCTTGGACACGAATTCATATAATGCGTTAATTAAAAATAATGCTTGATAGAAAGACTCTCGAGAAAATATATGTGTCATTTATAAGACCAATCTTGGAATATTCAGATGCTGTATTCGATAATTGTACGCAATATGAAAAAGATGAACTTGACAAAATCCAAACCGAAGCAGCGCGAATAGTATCTGGCTGCACGCGTTTAGTCTCATTAGAAGATCTGTATAATGAGTTAGGATGGGAAACTATTAGTCAACGAAGACGCAAACATAAATTAATATTTATGTATAAAATGTTCTCTAGAAATGTACCAAACTACTTACAATCCCTTTTACCCGCAACAGTTGGATCGCGTAGCAATTATTCATTAAGAAATGCGTCTAATCTCCAAACAATTCAAGCGCGAACTTCACTGTTTTCGAATTCGTTCTTACCATCTACTGTATCTGAATGGAATAATCTTCCTGATGACGTTAAGAACGCTGAATCGATCCATTCCTTCAAAAGGCTTATTAACACAGATCGACCAATTCCAAACCCATTATTTTCCTACGGTGAAAGACGCCCTCAAATGTTACACACGCGCTTAAGAACAAAGTGTAGCGCCTTAAATGACCATCTCTTCAGACGCAATATTATTTCCTCTTCGCTAATGTATGCGGGACTTAATGAAACGACGTCGCATTACTTTCTGAAATGCACTCAGTATGAACATATTCGCGGTAAACTTATAAACTCAATATCGATGTATTCCTTCCCCTCCATTGAAACTATATTATATGGAGACACCACTCGTGACTACTTAATCAATACTAAAATAGCTGATGCAGTTCATAAATGTATTCTCATGAGTAAGCGATTTGATCCGTAATATGCTGCAGAACGACTACTAAACACTTCTTCTCCCCTTTCACACAAGAAACCTTTCAAAACATCTCCTTCTTTCTAAACCTCTGCTACTTTCTCTCCTAAATTGTTCACGTGTCAATCCGTTATCTGTGTTGCACACTTGAAACTATATATACGGAGTCTTTTCTTTTTTTTTTACCCTTATGTTATTATTGTTTAAATCATGTACATCCAATTATGTTCGCTTGACAACATGAAACTATTATTGTATAAGGAGAAGAACTCTATAAGACTTTGGTTTTCGTTCCTATCCTATTCGAACATTGTACGTATTATAAACATTGTTGTAATCATATGTAAACAAAAGTGCATTGTTTTAAATAAATATGTTTAAACTAACAGATCTGCGCGTAGTTTACAGCTGCATTATGGCAATCCGATACGCTATTAACCGTTTATGTGATTGTATAGTGGTAAACTTGATATTTAAATATAATTACGTAATCATATTATTCCAATACACTGCCAAACATCTTTTACATTGTGTGACGTTTTTAAAATAGACATATAAATTTAGACTTTTTTTTCGGACGGTTGTGTTTACTAGAATTTGTTTTGCAATAATATAAATCAATGATACCAACTATTAGAGGATTTTTACTGATCACACAAAATTGTTGCAATCTGATGTTCTTATTCTTAAACATATCAATGCGTTTCATGAAATGCTGACTGATAAAATACAGAATCTTATCAGGAATATAGTTCCCTGAGTGTTATCTAATTTGTTTATGATAATGTCTGAAATTTCTTTTTTGTAATTTAATTTAAATTCAAATTAAGCATTTATAAATTCTATACAAAAAAAAACAATTATTGATATAACAAATATTAGCATGACTCGTCACTTAATGTTCTTGTGTTTGCGTCCTCCCAGTCTGTATGCCCAAATGTGAAAAACACACGACACACATGCGTTTTCATCGTGGTTTCAAACGTGATTTAAAACATAGTTGATTGATTCCCCCTTTTCAGAACTTTTTCCCCTCGACAGTTTGTGACTTGCAATTTTGTCAAGAGCATAACCAAAATTGTTATCTTATATACCAAATTTCATATTAGCCATGTTGATGTTAGTTCATGTTGATGTTAGTTCAATATACACAGCACTGAACATGCTATGTTATCCAAGTATCTCCTTGGCTGAGACGGCCAAACTTTTGAAGGCCCTGGTCTATATCGCTATTAGTATCTTTTCGGCTTAAGCCGGCTTAAACATATGGCAGTCCTTGTCGCTATGTCGAAAGAAAGGCCCTGTAATAAGCCTAATGAAACTACGGTTTCAACACTCTTCATGATTCTTTCTCGTGTATGCTAAATATCACGCCTTAAACTGTGCGGACATAATCCAGACTTAATTTATATGTAACGAATGCAATTTATTTTTTATTCATTATAAAGCATATATTGTATACATAATTACATGTTTTTTTCTATTTGCAAACAATGGTTCTAACAAAGTATACAAAAACTATGCTTGATAAAGTTTTAGACCTTGGTGTGAGACATTTCGATCTATGACAACAGTAGGTGTTCTGTTGTATATTATTAATGATCTTATTAAATTGAAAAAAAAAAGAATAAAACTAAAAAATATTTGAAAAGATAGCTTAAAAAATGAGTGAATAGTATATAAGTGGACAAGCATTATGAGAATTTAATTCGATTCCATTTTTGATTAAGATCTGCAATTTGTCATTACTGAGGGCTATTTCTTTCTCAATCTGGATTTTTAAGTTTAAGACTATGGATAAATCAATTAATATTTTGTATTTGTTTTCTGCACTTCATGTTAAAGATAAAATATTCATCAATATAAGAATAAAATTCACAATATTATTACCTTCAAAGGATTTAAATGAGTTAATTCCGAAACTTACACTTAAATAGGATAGTTTAACGCTTAGTTGTTGTGTTCAAGAAAGGATGCTAACTGGTTCCAAATAGGCTGGATGTGTTTGCATTCCCAAAAAAGATGTTCTATAGTTTCGATGTTTTCACCGCAGAAGTCACATAAATTAGAGTTAGATAATTTGCATTAAAGAGATGTTTATTTGTAGCTATAATTCTATGGACGTATTTATATTGAAACATTTCTCAGTGTGCTATCAATAGTTGCTTTATATGGCATGATAAATATGTGTTTCCAATTAAGTTCTTGTTCTCGAAAAAGCACTTGCCATTTAGTTTGGATTTTGGGGTTTTCTATAGGGTTTTTAATTTGTAGTGTGTAAATATTTTGTTCGTTTTTGTTTTGTCTTGCAAGTATGTTTTCTAAATATGTTGTTTGAGTACATGGTGTGTTATTTGTATTGATTATTGATTTAATATGTATGGGTATGTTTTTTATTAATGTGTAGTACCTCAGGAAATTACTTGAGGATATTCCGTATATGTAACATATATTATCAAAGGAGTAGAAGTCCTTGATTCTGTCGTCGTATAGTTGGTCGACGTATTTTATGCTTCGTTCAAACCAATCTTTATAGAAAAACGTCTTATTGTTTGAAGTAATGTCTTTATTGTTCCATAAAATAGTTTTACTATTAGTTTGAGTTTCTAGGTATGAGTAACATTACTCCATGCTGATAGAACATTAGATAGAAATATGTTTTCTTTTGAAATTTCATGTAAGATATTATTGCTGATGTTACATTCAAAAAGTAAGGAATCGCCATATTTTTTTTTTAATCTTCTGGTAGAATAGTTTCCATTTACTCGTATTGGTACTATCTAAGTATCTTTTAATCCAGCTGCATTGATTGCATTCACGAATGAGTCAATATTCGTTATTTTGATACCTCCATTTTCTACGGATTGAATCAACTGAGTTCGTTTAATTTTGTCAGGTTTATCGTCCCATACGAAATTAAATATTGTTGAATTTATATCGTTTATAATGTCATTTGGTGGATTTGGGAGAGAACTGTTAATACCTAAATTAATTTAGGAAGTTGCAAACGTTTTTAATACTGTGTTTTTTCCGATTAGTGTAAGTTTACGGTGTTGC
Organism: Dreissena polymorpha; assembly: GCF_020536995.1. Lineage (NCBI taxonomy): Eukaryota > Metazoa > Mollusca > Bivalvia > Myida > Dreissenidae > Dreissena > Dreissena polymorpha. Next base: position 54,536,867 of record NC_068355.1, on the reverse strand, counting down.
CATGATTTTAAGCAGTTTTTAAATTTTGTAATTTAGGCAGTATGTTTTTTAGAATTGTATCATTTCATTATTTGTAAAACGTAATTCCTAACGTGGTGGCTTCATCGATGTCCAGTTAAATTTCATTTCTTTTTTATAATGGACATTACTTTGTTTTAATTTACCTACTCGTAGCACAGTACATTTACTTTTGTTAAGTTTAAGACCCGATGTTATTCCGAAAAGGGTTAGTGTCTCTATTAGGTTATAGAAAAAATCGTAATTGTCATTAAAAAATAAGTTGCATCGCCAGCAAATAGGGACTGTTTAATTTCTTCGTCAGGTTCTATTGATATGCCATGTATATGTTTATTTGATTGGATATGATGTGATAGATACTCGATGCATGTAATAAATAGAGATGATGAAAGTGGACACCCTTGTCGAACCCCCTCGTTCAATGTTAAAGCTGTTTGAGAAGAAGCCATTGTTAGTAATTATACTATTAATGTCGGTATAGAACAGTTTTACCCATTTAATGAGACTATCACCAAAGTTCATATTTTCTAAGCACGCGAACATAAACGAGTGATAAGTGAATCGAATGCCTTTTCAAAGTCTGCAAAGAATATTAGACCAGAATTATTTGAATTGTTGAAATAGTTAATGCATTCTTGTATAAGACGAACGTTTTCACCAATGTAACGTCCTTTTATGAAACCGGATTGAGTTCTTGAAATGACTGATGGTAATATTTTTTTTATTCTGTTTGCTATGCTTTTAGTTGCTATTTTATAATCATTGTTCAATAAACTAATCGGGCGCCAGTTTGACAGGGATTCTAAAATTTTTCCAGGTTTTGGAATGAGTGATATTATACTTTGTTTTTGAAGTGTTGTTAGACTTCCTTTGTTATATGAATAATTTAGTGAATTAGTTAAATGTGTTTTTATATCGTTCCAAAATATGTTATAAACTCGGTAGTGATGCCATCAGATCCCGGACTTTTGTTATTTTGCATTTCTTTAAGAGCCAGTTCACATTCATATTCTGATAGTAATCCGTCACAAACTTGTTTTTCCACTTCATTTAAAGCATGATGTGTATTTTTAAACAGGGTGTAAGTTTCGACATTCTTTTGTTTATAGAGCGTTTCGAAGAATACGCGTTGTTCTTCTAGTATTTGATTTCTATTTGTTATGTCTTTGCCATTGACAACTAGTTTGTGCACAGTTTTTTGTTCGCTTCTACGTTTTCAATGTATGCAAAGTATTTTTTTCATTGTGTTCAACATGCTGTGCCCATGCTCGAAGTATTATGCCATTGAGGTGTGTATGATAATTCCTTCTAATATTTGTTTTTTTTGAAGCAATTTCATTTTCAATTGCGGTGGTATCATTTGTGTTTGTTTCATGCAACTGTTTTTCAAGTGTTTCAATGATATTTATGGTTTCATGTTCAAGTTTGTGTGTTTCTTTTTGTTTAAATGACGTGTATCTTATTGTTGTGTTACGTATATTGCCTTTAATATTTCCTATAAGGTGTTTGGATTTGCATCTTTGTTATTTTGAACTGTATCAGTTATTTCCTGTTTTATTTGTGTTTGATATTGTGTATCTAATAAGATGCTATTATTAAGTTTAAAGTACCCTGGGCCTCTTTCAGGTTGTATTTTATGCAGTTTAAGATCAACTAGCGAGTGATCAGTCATAAATCCTGGTTGTATGTTGCATGTGTCGATAATATTGCAAAGTGACTCAGATATTAAAAAGTAGTCTAATCTGCAAAATATTGTGGGTTTTGTATTTGAGTGCCAGGTGAATTTTCTTGCATTCGGATTAATTGTACGCCATATGTCTATTAAATTGTAGTTTTCAATAATATTATTCAAAATGTTTATATTTTTTGAGTGAGCATGAAGATTTCCATTTCTTTTATCTGGGTTAAAAAAAATATTGAAATCACCTCCGACTATAATGTTTTTATCTTGGTTACTTATTATATAGGATTGTAATGTTTCGTAAATTTGGATTCATCTATGATAGGGCCGTAAACGTTTATTAATGTTAATTGGTTTCGTGTATTTTTATCTCTTTACTTGCTTGTCTGCCAACAATTATTTCGTTAAAATTATCTACTGTTATTTCTGTATTACTTCTGATCAGAAAAGCGATGCCTTGTTTATTTGTATGTTGTCCACTTAGATAAATATCTCCGTCCCATTCATTTTTCAATGTTTGTGCTAAGGTAGTTGTTAGGTGACTTTCCTGTAAAAGACATATGTTATATTTTTTCGTCTAACCATTTGAAAATTTAAGTGCGTTTGTCTTTGTTATTGAGCCCTTTTACATTAAGAGTACATATGTTAATACTCATACAAATAGGGAGTTAAGTAAATTGCAATCTTTTGTGTGCCTGTCGACTTGGTTACTGTCTTTATATTTTATTACAAGTTACAATTAAGATTGAAACACATAGTTATATGTTCTCAACAAACAGAAAGAGTTTACATATTTTCACTCACGATAACGGTATATACAATATTAAGGGTTTTGTATATTAAGAACAATTAAAATAATCTTTGTTAATGTAAAACGGAAACCAACACTAATGCCTTCGTCTGTCCTAAGCTTCCATGCATTGTAGTAATTTAACGATATTAAGTGCATGTCTTCATTATTGCATAAATCTACCAAGTTGTTCGAATGTAAAACATAATTATGTTTTGTAGAACAAATGTTTGCGTCTTTAGAAGTTGTTTTTATATGAAAAATAATTAGACACCTGCTGTACAAAGAAAACAAAAAAACACACCCGAACCTCATTAAATTTGGTCGATAATAACGTTACACACATACCTGATTTGACATAACACGAAACATGCGTGTCTGTTTTTTGACTATAACCTAATAATGTTATATCAAAAACCACCTATTCATTTCAGTGATTACATCATGCGAAAATTTGCCAGTTGTGACCACGAATTTCTGTTTTGTTTTTTTTTACCAAAGATGGTATTTTTAAACTGGTATTAAATTTCAAATTTGCATTTGAATGTGTTTCTGTCAAAGGAACTGATAATTTAAAACTGAATATAAGCCGTTCTGTGTGGAAAGGGGGGGTATAATGCATGTGCGTTAAGTGTCGTCCCAGATTAGCATGTGCAGCCCACACCGGCTAATTAGGGACGGCACTTTCCACTTATAAGCAAAATACCAGTTAAGGCGGAAAGTGTCGTCCCTGATATATGGTGGCGTAAGAAAGGGCAGCGTAAGCAAGGGCGTAAAGTGTCATCCCACATTAGCGTGTGCAGTCCGCATTGGAATCCTTAACTGGACTTTTGCTGAAAAGAGACTTTCTTTAAACAGAAAATATCATGAAAGCGGAAAATGTCGTCCCTGATTAGCCTGTGCGGGACTACACAAGCTAATATGAAACGACACTTTACGCACATTCTACGCCGGTTCGAGACTCATCCTTTCCGATTGTTTTTGTTATATTGTTTTAAATTGTCCTAACCGCGTATTGTAAATATTTAAATGTAACTTGTTTTTTTTTTTCGTTCACATGACAATTTTGATACTTTTCATATAGGTCAAAGCAGTTGAGTCACACCTTTTTTTATTAACGTCTTTTTATATCATACTATTTTGCTCTTTTTTTCATAACATTCAAACATGTTGTAGAATAGCCATTTGCATAAAATACAAATGCTTACAATGCAATACAAAAAAAAATGTTGTTCAATATTTCGAACCAAGGCCGTTAACGTACACTCATAAAAGCATTATATAAAAACCTATCCGACAATCGACCAATTAGTCATTAGGTTATTTTTATTTCATATTTGGCATATCTATCATTTGTACCACAGGTTAATAATTCGATATGCACAATAACAAAATCAATATATTTCACCACCGTGAAATTATGCATCATTTAAATAAAAGAACTATTCTTACGGTCAAAACGGCTAGGACTGAAAGGAATAGTGTGGATTCGGCCTGGCAGAAACATATCGTTTAAATCCGTTGCCACTTAAATTCAGTACTTAGAGGCGGATAGGCCTAATTGATATCATAATAGTCTTATGTAATGAAAGAACAACAAAAATTCGACCTTTTCTGATAGAGTTATGGTAAATGCACCAAGCTAATAAGTTGGTATTAAAACTCCAATACGCGATTTATTTATTTTTTTAATTTTTGGTTCAAATTCGACATGAATGTTTGCATTTAGCGCTCTATGTGTGTGTAAAATTAAAGATAAAAAGTCTTAACTTCACATTCGGCATTATAAAGTGAACGTCTTTATACAAATAATACTTGATCAAAAGAAGAAATTTGAACTTAATGCGATTATATAATTTTGTTATTTTCTCTGTTGTTATGAGTCATGATGAAAAAAGAATACATTAATTCGGCATAATTTATTCAGGATTAATAAGAAAATATAAACTAGAGTTATTCAAAATAATGAAACATTTAAGATTTTCTCGAACTCATTACATTTTTGAGCGACCTTTATCATACCACTTCGCCGCCAAAGTAAGAGGAAATTGTTATACCGCTGTATATTTTTATATTGCTTTGACAGAAGACAGTTGTTTGTTGTCCGCTTGCGAACAAGTTAGGTTAATACCACGTTTTTAAAGTCAATTTTGTTATGTACAAGACACCTGATAGATAACTGCCGCATCCGCGCCGAGAAAGAGTTGTATACTTTTTGTCAGAGGTTTCAGTTCTTCAACTTTATTCATTCACAAATGGACACAATGTGAATATCGTGTTAAATGATTTCTTTTAACGGAGCGTATACAGAAAAAAATCAATAAACAATTTTTAATAATACGTGTCGCGGAAGCGAATGTTTATTAATGATTTAATTAGTCCACTATTTACTGCGTCTTAATCATGTGGCATATTTGCGCAGCAAATGTCAAGCAAAATATGATGCTAATAATAGATATGAAAAATTAAAACTACTGCTGAACAACAGGTATAGTGGGATATCGGAGTGCAGGACATTAGCCCTCTGGGACATTAGCCCCTAGGACAAAAGCCCCTAGGACATTAGCCCCTTTGGACATTAGCCCCCTTGGACATTTGCCTCTTAGGACATTAGCCCCTACCTATTTTTACATTCATTTTTTAGGAAGTTAATTTCATCTTTTTTTAAATTAATCGAATTAATCGTTATTTTTTTAGAAAACATCAAAAACAACACATTATGTTACTCATGTATCTAATTATAAGGTAATTTTAGACTTCTGGATGGTGTCAGATAGCAAAATGTTTGCAAAATAAATAGAGTCCACAGAAAAAAAAAGTAAAGAAATTGTAAAAAAACCCACTAAAATGTATGTTGCGGTACAAGCTATATATTGTTTGTATTTACATATGAAATAAAAAAAATGGAATAAAAATGCTTACTTAAAAAAAAATTGAACGTTTTAAAACACCTGGGGGCTAATGTCCAAGCGTCCACTTTTTTGAAGGGGGTTTGGTCCTAGGGGCTTTTGTCCTAGGGGCTAATGTCCTAGGAGCTAATGTCCTGGAGGGCTAATGTCCGTACCCCGGGATATCGAGAGTCCAATACACTCTCAGGCGTCTGTTGCGTAACCTCGTTGATAGTGCTTGCTAGTACAGCGGGTTGAATTTGGCAAACGTTCTTTTGTTCTCAACCTGGTAGCGGCTATCTCTCCTGTACTCTCAACCGCATGGGTGATAAAAACGCGATAGGTTAAGTTTGTTTATATTCATAGTTTTCAATTCATAAAACGTTGAACATGAGTTCACAAATAACTACAGGTAATCCATAGACAACGAAAAAAATTCTTTATAATCGCTATGGCCGATAAAAAAAACTTAACATAACAAGAAATATCTTTTAAAACTATATTCGGTGTAAATGCTGACTTGGAAATTAAGTGTGAAATTTACCTTTCTAAATAATTAAATTGAAAACAAAGGTTTAACTATTGTGTTTTTGTTTGTCACTTATAAGTCGCATATTCCCTAAATGAAATGTGTGTTATTATAGTCAAACCAAACATTAGTGTAAGTAGAACCAAACTATACTTCGGGAGTTCACATCATGCGTCCTCAAATGGCTTATTATGAGTTTATTTTTATTCACAATCGAAATATATCGTATGTTAATATTTTATAAACACGCAGTTTTCTTTCGACACATTTAAGTCACCTTTTCATAACCGCGTCATGCGAACATGGGTCTTATGGCGTTTCGTCCAACGTAGCTCAAGCCCAACCTGTCTATTTGCGCAGTCTAGTCAGAGGCGTTGCTGTCCGTAATAAAATCATTCAAGGTGGTATGGTCTCATTATGTTTCTCCTGACCAGACTGAGAGATGCGCAGACTGGGTGGGCTATAGATACAATTTGCGCATATGGCATACGACCCATTTTTGCATGACGCGAGTCTGTAAAAATCTATTTGCGAATTTTAATTGGCTTATGCAAGCATAATGCTATTCGAAAATTGAAATTCAAAATAGCAAATATAGCAAACTGGCAGATAAGGATACGCTATCCAGGCGTTAAGGACTGATAACCAGTCGTGCCGACCGAGCACGATAAACATTTTTGGTTAGATGATTAAAAGATTTTCATCTCATCGTGACACTTAACTATTTCAGTAGTGTTTGTTTTCTCATCCTTAAAAAAACTGTGTTTTTCGATAGTCAATTACCGGGTATGTCTTCCCCTACCGATTTAGTGACCGAGTTCAGAGGATTTCACTCGATCAGCGGATGATATATTCGTTGTATTTATTCGTGTCTGATGGCGTAATGTAAAGGTCAAGCCGGGTAAAACAGCTACGCAAAAAAAAACACAACAGTATAAAATACCGATTTTAAAGTCAGAGACTAGTTGACACCGTGTGAACTGCTAGGATAACAAGTATTGCATCAACAACAAAGTACGGGTCAACAGAGCTGTCTTTATGACTACCTAATTCGAGAGTACAAAGTACTGCTCGCAGATTTATTTTTTATTTATATTCATCAATGATCGGATTGTATATTTTGAATTTGTTTATGGTGTCACAAGTCAAAAGTTTAGTACAGGGAATTCCCATCATAAAGTTATATTCTTATTGCGAACGATATTCGACATTCCAACACTATTCAATTTAATATGATGGTGATTGCAAATTTTCTTTTGTATTTAATTCTCATAATATCACTTTAATCATACTTTCTATGCTTTTAGAAGATCACAAAGGGACATGTTGTTGTCATTTTGTCTTAAGTTATCTTTATAACATAAATAGGATGATAAACAGTGAATTCATGTATCGACTGGTGCGTTAAGGCAACCTCTTTATTAATTTGAATGGCTTGCGTTCATTTCAAACTTGCGATTAAAAAACTTTAACCTAATTTAGACAAAATAAGTTGCGTCAAAGTAAGTAAATCTAAGTCGGAAAATAATAATACAGAGGCAGAATTGTTTTTTTGGAATAATAACTTTGACCTTGAAAATTGTATCTTTCCAGAATTAGACCAACGTATAACGGTAAATGAGGTCTTATATGCAAGTCAACATTTGAAACGTAATAAAGCGCCTGGATGTGACTGTATTTTAAACGAATATTTTATTGAATGTGTTGATATAGTATCCAGTTATTTGTGTGATGTTTTTAATAGTATTTTAACCTCGGGCTATTTTCCTGAAAAGTTGACAAAGGTATAATTATAGCATTGCATAAAATAGGCTCTGAGGATGACGTAAATAACTATAGAGGGATAACCCTTGTTAGTTGTTTTTCTAAGCTATTTACAACTATTTGAAACAAGCGCATCGAATCATTTTGCGAAAATAATGCTAAAATTTCGGATGCACAATTCGGTTTTAGAAAAGAGTGTTCAACCGTTGATGCCATATATATTCTTATGGCAGTTGTACAACATTTGTTAAATGAAAATAAGCGTCTGTGTGATGTTTACGTTGATATGCTTAAATGTTTTGATAGTATATATCGCAATGCATTATGGCGAGAAATGTACAAATCCGGTATAAAAGGCAAAATATTACGAATTATTAAAAATATGTATGAAAATGTCAAATCATGTGTAAAAGCATGCGCGACATACTCTGAATACTTTAGCTAAGCCGTAAGGCTACGACAAAGGGAGGTAATGTCTCCTATTCTTTTTTCATTGTTTGTTGAGGATGTGGAACTTTGTTTACTCGGAATATCTGCACAATTACATACCGAACCAAAAACACTGTATTTTTTTAAAGATTTTATTATTGCACTGTTAACGTTACGCATTTAAACATCTAAAACAATTAACAGGCTATGGTAGAAAATGTGATGTCTTATGAATGGATGCATATTATTGACATATGCAATAATACATAACGTAATATACAATATCAATAAATACAATCACAAACAACAGTAATCTATTTTAATATGTTTAATGTCAAAGAAAATTAAAATAATAAATGCTCGTCGTTACACCAAGCACTCCCCATGCTCTCATTATCAAATATATACAATTGCACTGAATTGTATCATATCTTTTATTGATTTGTAAATACATATAACTTTCTTTGTAATGAGTTGATCGGTTTTATAAAATACAAAATATTAGTGTTTGTACGTGTATATCGTAATTCTATGTTATTTATTTGTCCGTGATAATGTAGTTTTCTATATGAACAATAATATCTTACACGGAACAAATTAGACATCGGAACACTGTAAGAGTAAATAAATATCTTAACACTTCTGACGGCTACTATATAAACATTAGATGATTTAACACGTTTTGATTATTTTTGTTAAAATTCAAGAAAAAAAGTGTTCGTCGACATGTGATTAAATAGCATTACATGTTTAAAAAATATTAACCGAATATCGAAAAGTAAGAAACTAAATTGGACTATATAAATAATAGAGTTTTGTGACGTTCAAATTAACGGCATGAATGACCTCAATTGACTCAATGCGCACACACAAAGAATGTGTACATTTGATGCGTTTTAAGTTCGCGCTCGCACTGATTGTTTTCATACGATCACAATTAATAATTGAAATTGTATTACTTTCCATCCAGTTTATGAAGGAAGACTTGGTTTTATGTTATATTAAGTAGAATGAAAAAACTAGTAATACAATATTATGTTTAAAAAACAAATTACTGCCATATGTTAAATGAAAAAATGCACTATCGCCATAATTCCTTCACAACAATATTACCATGAACATAAGTTACGACTACATTGCAAGTATATAATAAAAGTGTCAGAACCTACAGGTTTCGCTTGTAAAACTCAATCTGCATCAATGTCTGGAATATCCTCTGGTAAACGCTCCACTTCATCCTCGATTTGAAATCTCACCAGACTTGTGTCTGGTTTTATACTGTTGCAAACAGATGACGCTGGCGAAATCCTATTTATTGATATCTCCGGATTAAGGGCATTGTACGAATAAGGACGTGCTATTGCGTCTGTAGTATCAAACACTTCAAGATGATTACCTCGAGATTTGTTTACAGCTTCCCGGAAGTTACGTAGTGTTCCACGTGTACCTCGAACAGGAAAAGATTGTGTCCGCCTTAGCCCACCTGTCACTCGGGTACAATTTTGATTTGTTTGTCTTTTATTACCATTTTTCAATGACGATGATCGGAAAGAACGGAATGATTTGACACTATTTCTACGCTTGTCTTTGTAGCAATAGTAACGTATCTTGCGTCGAATATAACGCCTGAAAGACATTCGTAGACATTTATTTCGCAATCCATACACGCATGAGTTAATTACTGGCGCTGACAAGAATATCAAAACAACGGTTGATAAAAGGACGACATTTGTCGCTTGGGTATTTGGAACGATAATATCAATGGTCAATATCACAGACATCGGAATATACACTAACACGAACGAGCCTATTAACTGAAATATTGTGCACATGGCCTTAGAACCTTTCAGAGACATACTTGGATTGCTGTGGGGCGCAACCGTTGCTTGTACGATACAAGTCATCTGTATCATTGTGGCCGCAATTCGACTGGACTGGCTGCGCGCTATTTTGTATATATGCGTGTAACAAAACACCATAATCCCAAGCGGTATGTAGACGGCCGTTAAGAGGAAAGCACACATATAGATTTTTCCCGCTGTAGATTTGGTGCAAACAAAACAAATCCCCTTCTCTGGTTGAAACTCGTAACGAATACTACTTAGCAACGGTGGAAAGGACACCAAACAGGCCGTTACCCATACACTTATAAATATCACACTCAGTTTGAAAGCCTTTGCTGTAAAAGAATGATGCAAAGGGCACACAATTGTTTGATATTTATCCCAACTCAGAGCCATTATTGTCCACGAAGTCACGAGTGCAAACACCGAAAAAAGAAATCCGTATATTTGACACACCACAACGCCACCAATCCATCGTCCAGAAAAGCTTACCGCGGTGGTCGTGAGATTAATGAGTACGGAAAAACACAAGCCGGTGCACCCCAGATGCAAGAGTAATATATTTCTTACTGTGTGAAGTCTTTTGTTAGGAAAAATAGACACAATCATGAATATGTTGAACGCTATACCCAGCGCTACAAATATTACTAACGTGATTCCTCTCGCTGTCTCTGAAACGTCCGCCACAATGACGTCAGAGCTAAGGTAAATGGACGCGACGTTATACTTTACTGATCCATTCATGTGTGTAACCAAGAAAGTAGTGTCGTTTATATAATCCGATCGGGTGTCTAGTCCAACTATGGCGGATTCTGATTGCGGAAAATCTGTTTGAATTTGCATTTGTCGTTTTGCGGTAGACATCTATCAATTTCTTACAGCTCTTACAACAATATCATATTTGTCATCAAACAATGGTTCTTGACTGTGTTTTACAGTTCTCTTATTCAACACATACTAATAATCATCCGCGGATGTCATCTGTTATTTCATTAACAATCTCCTATACACATAAATATACGCACATTAATATTCCGTCGTTTGGGAGATTAGGTTTTAGCAAAATCAAAAGTCAACATCGCTAATTTGGCGTGATGTTGATGGCTTTCCTAAACTTCCAAAGCACACAAGATTCGTTTTTCTGAACTTGATGTCTCGTAGTGTTGTAGAATAACGTGCCAACGCGTTATCTTTTGGATGTTAATTTCAAGAAGAATTGAAAGTTCAAAGAGTTAAGTTTTGTCTAAACGCATTCTTGATAAGCCAGGTAAGCACTCCAGGTAGCCATGAATACCTCAAGATATCGTCATGAAATCACGAAGTGGGAACACATACTTCTTGTTATTTTTATGTCCAGAAACAATTCCAGGAAAACGTTCAAATGTTGTAAACGAAATACACGAGTTCGTGTATTAAACTAAAGTTTTTATTCAACGAACACGTGTAAAACTTAATATAATATAATTATACCGACTAACTAACAGATGCGCGTATTAATTTGTATCCATCCAAATACGCGATTTTTAGTAACGAACTTGAATATAATAAAATTTCATTTATTATTACAAATAGTTCGAACCACACAGTCAGTGTTCACAAGTGAATCCTTTGATGTTGAAAGCCACAATACACTTTAATATTATTTTTTTTAGCGTTTATATTATCCACCTATGTAAAAAATAACTAAGAGCTTCATAACATAACACCCAGTGTTCATCTCAACTGCTACTCAACTTCCGCTGTTTTCTGCCTCGCTCTAGGTAAATATACCACTAAACCACTACGCACGTCTGCTTCCTATCCCTTGGCGTAAATTATATTTGTTCCATTATGTTACTATTTTTATCCTATATCAATGCAGACGACTGGGAAGCATGTTAGCTAGGTTTCGGCTGCTGTATAGATTGTCTTCTGATATTGTAGGGTTCGCTCTCAACTAACACCGAAGAGAGCAATCTGGATCTGAAACGACGAGTGAATGTAACATTGCATGATTGAAAATAGGATATTCCAGCTATAAATACGCACGAGTATTTTTTTTAATAACTGGGATTCATCGTTTGCTAGATATATATTTGCACGGTTATTTGCAACGACAATTTAAATATATTACAAATTGGAAATTAGCTCAAAATGAAGAGCCGAAAAGAATGTATCAGTACGTTATCAAAGTCCGACGCTTACATCATAGGGCACGTAAATGGTTAACATATCGAATATGAAACATACATATTTCTTTAGAATATAACCTTCAAATAAAGCATGCATCGTATGCCAATTTAGTATGCGTGTTTTTTTTTCCTAAATGATTTCAATCATATCACAACTGAAACGTTTCCTATGATTTGTGAGTTACCAGTACTTAACCCATTTAATATGTCTAGCGTTTAGAAAAAAGGCCTTGGCAAACAGCGTAGACCCAGATGAGACGCCGCATGATGCGGCGTCTCATCAGGGTCTGCGCTGTTTGTCTTAAGGAATTTCTGTAAAAAAATATTCTTAATATAGAAATAAATATACTAGACATCCCTACTTTTGGGAATAAATTGATCCAATTTAGAAGAATGGGAGAGTCCACTAGGCATAAACGGGTTAACTGACATCTGCCCTACTAAAATAAGAGGTAGGGAAAGTTATAATAAAAGGTAGTGAAAAGATGGCAGGAAATAATGAACATGGCTATAGATTTAGTGAAATTTTTATCACAACTTTGGCTACATTTTTTATCTTTAGCAATATAATTACATTGCATTCATTTTATCGAGTTTGAACGCAAACTGTATGCAAAAAGGTAATATTATAATGATTAGTATACCGAGAATGAATAGAAGTTGTAACTAAATGAATAAAGAAACGTGGAGTATCATCACAAAACGTTCTATTTCTTGGCAATTACGCAATATGTTTCACTATTTGTAATGTGTTTATACAATAAACAATATTAGTAAATTAATAACGACCTGCGAAATCTTGCATAGTTGGATTTAAAACTTATCCGGCACCAAATGAGTTCAAGTCAACATAATCGAAACACACATAAATATCCAAAGGTTTTGTAATTCAGAACATCCAAAGGTTTAGTTATTCTGTAGTCTTATACCCTAATACCTGCTCAACATATTGGGCAAATCGGTGTATACGAGATTTTCAAGTAGCTCTGGTTTTAAAATGTTTACCGATACCTACTCAAGCGGCCATTAACTCGCACAAATGTTTACCAACTCCAGCAATGCTTCAGGTCTCAATAACACTCGAAATATTATGCATGTAAGATGCGTTTAGCATTTTAACATAAGATTTAGTTTAGTTCCTGATACATGGCGCATACAGTATGTAAATAAACTGTTTTCTATAGTCCATTAGTTTAGACATTTGGATGGTCATACTTGAAAATAATTTTGCAATATGGTCATGATTGTTTCTTACGTGAAAAGTATGCAAATAGTCATCGAACAAAAATGCGGAACCGAAATTTCGCAATCTGATGTACCCTTTTTCTTGAAGGATGGTCTATTTGAAGTAAAGTACGTGATATTTTGTATTCACGATAATTTGTTTTTGCCTTAAAGATGCATTTTTCACTTTTAAATTCATGAGAAAATGTGTCTTCCAATGGTATTTTTGCTTTTTTCCTTGGTGTTGGTTTATTCTTAATTATTGACTTTAAGCATCATCATGTGTGATTAGCGTTCAATGTTCTTCGATAGAAAAACAAGCATGGTTTTTTGTGTAGAGAATTATTAATATTAACCCCATGATATTTGTTTACTTGTTAATCAAAACGTATATAAGTCAGTAACTGCAATATCTTATTTAAATAATAAGGTCGCTTTTTATGTCTGTTATATCTCAATTCTTTAAAATAACATAGAATAATTGACAGCGTTGTCATTTTAAAAAAATGTTAAGGCTCTCAAAATAATGGAATTTGCCTATATTGTTTATTCTACCAATCACTTGCCCTATATTAATATGCCGATGTTTACAACTGCTTACAAAACAGAAGTATTTGCTCACGGAAATCGTTATCTGTTCGTGTCACTGCTTATCCCTGCAATAATAAAAAGAAATATCTTTAAAAAGGATATACGGCGTTGATTGTGGTTTCAGTTAATGAAAGGTAAAGACTTCAATGAATGAGATCAAAGATAGCGAATGTCTTTTTCTGTGCAGTTCTTAGCTGCAGCAAACGCAGTACGGGATGATACGCGGAGTTTTCGCGGCTTATTTTACATTATTACATATTGCTGGTCATAAACGTATAGATACAAAACAGAAAACCAAAAGAAGAATGGGAGTGAAATTAAAACATATGAGTCAACCGGCCACACGCGAATTATCCGTACATATTTTAAATATTTATACGCGCGTTCTTCGAACAAACCTGTTTTAGTGGTTTGTCTGGCGTTGCTATTTGATTCGATTATTAACAGTATCGAGAATCATTGCGCTCATGCTTAATTCATGAGTCAATATGATGGTATAATTCTTGTTAAATTAATTAAAAATAATATTTATCATGGTATTGTTGTAAAACAAATTAAGAATCTAATATTGACATACCATATGATATCGCTGGATATCTTCATTTAACATCTGTCTGGTCTAAAGAAAATTCCAGTTCACCTAGTTCACGCTATAGCGTCTTTATTATGTAACGATTATTTTCCTGGCCGCGAACTCCGATCAGCACATAGGGTAGAGACGCAGCGATGACCTGTATGTAAACTCTGACATTCACACACAGTGGCCGCAAATTGACCCGATATACCTCGCGAGTTGAAATGCAATGCATTAAAGTGAGTCTTCGCTTCCACTGCTCTCTAAACTTTAACATGTTAACATGTTGACAGGAATATGGAAGCTAGTACTAAATATAAGAACATAGCCTTTAAGTGCAAACGTTCTCGCGCTGAAAATCTTCTGAAAATAAAAGGTGGACGCACAAACTGTATTGATGTCGAGATTGAGTGTAAAACTGTTCTATCTATTAAGCCTTTTCATTAGAAATAAAATTGTTTCATGCTGAACACGCAGTAAAACAGTGTTACAAAGACGCGGACATGTTTCCAATGTTCTGGTCGTATTCTCAAATCAGCCAATGCAGTCAATGAAGTGTATTCATCTGTACTTGGCCGCGGGAAGTTTTATTTGAATTCTATTGGACGCTAACAAAGGTCAGGCTAAGGTGAAAAGCTGGCGTATACAGCTAACGCCGAAAAAATTATTGTAAACACACTTAGTTGTATAACGCATAAACTATGGAAGGCCCACGAAGCCTTTGCCCATTGCTTTTGATGAATGTGAATTTTTAAAATCCAAGCCCGGCTTCTTGAGTTCGCAAGGTCATTTAGCAAGCGGCCCCTGACACTCAGTTCCAAACAAAAAGAATCGATATAAGTTGAGTCGTGTTCTGAGAACACTGGGCATAATGCACAGACTGCACAGGCTAATCTTGGACGACACTTTACGCACATGCAGTATGCCAGGTTGTATTGTTTCGCTTAAGATAGATGATGCAGGTAAATGATCGAGCGGCTGTTTGTTTCAGATTGCAATTTGATTTATATGGAAATCACGATAAAACAAAATACGGTTGCTTATGGTCATAACTATATGTTAGTTTACAAATGCAGGTCGTTCACGTTTTACTATGAAACAATATTACCGTCTTCAATATAGCTGTTGGTAGTTCACTATTGTCACAAGGCAAGTTGCATCAAGCTCTTGTAAGTTAGCTGTTTTATTGCTGCATTTATATTGCACACTGTGCACACTGGCTTTCATTAAATTGAAAGACTACAAATGGAGTGTTTCGATTCATCAGTTTTGTTTGTCAGTGTCATACCGGCGTCATAATTAGGTAGTACTATATTGACGTTTTCATGAGTCCCGATTAGAACAAAATGTTTGACATTAGATTATTGAGATCGTGAATGTAAAGGCAAATTATAAAAAAATGACATATTATAAGGTAAAAACCTTTTTTTCTTTAAACTAACCGTTTTTGGATCATAGTTTTTGGTCGCAAAATGCCTATCGACGTCAATATTTTTAGCTTGCTTCTTACGTCACACTCCTGTTCCATACGCATTCACATTTATGTTAATTGCACGTGTTGACTTATCATAACTAATTGAAATCCATTTGTGCGAAAATGAATCTTAAATATATCTAATGATAGAATTCAAAACCTCTCAATAATGTCTTCGTCAAAACGGCATTTATATTATATTTAAGTACATAGCAATTATTACTTTTTTTCATAAGGTTGTAGAATATTAAAATGTAATCGTAAAGGTGCAATAAATGCGTTCTTAAATTCGTTTAACGCACGTATAAAATGGCGCTTACGCGAACTGAAAAACGGTAATTAGAACACGTTATCATTTTTTACCGCGATTAGAGATTATTTAATAGTATTTGCAAAACAACAATTTACATTTTTTTTTTTTTCCATCATAAATGCCATCATATAGCATCCATTAAAAGATAAATATGTGTCGTGCTACACTGGATTTCCCCACGCTCATAAAAACGGGTTATTTGGTTATTTCGCAATTATAGTCAGAAAAGATGCATAAAATCCAATTAGGTGAACATTGAAAACTCGTCATGCATCGTGTCATTTCATGGCTGTCCTATAAAACCAATGTAAATATAAAGTGTTAGTGATCCTGCCAAAAGAGCTTGAACATAGTCGAACCGTTTAATACTGAGCCTGATTATGCGCTCATAAGCTCTCGTACAAGTACACATAACAAAACCTAACTTACTAATATGCACGTGTCTGTAAAGTAAATAATTCAGTAAATCAAGCATGACATTCGAAACTAATTCACAGCACATTTTGTGATTGTATCTGTCAGGAGCTATCATTGGAAGTGATTAACTTCCGGTTAAATTGCTTTCCACTTATTATATTATAGATTGTAATAAATACATATTTTCGTTTAATTCATATGTAGCTGTGATACATTTGCAGACACAATGCAGTCCGCACATGCCTATCTGGTAAGGCACTTCCCGCTTATACTAGATTTTTCGGTTAGAAAATACTTTCTTTATACGGAAAATTTTATAAACGCGGAAATTGTCGTCCCTGCTAAGCCTTATGGACGTCAATGGCCTTTTCACTTGGGCGATATCCTACCCGCATGTATACCATTGGTGAAAGCCTTATGGACTTCAATGGCCTTTTCACTTTGGCGATATCCTACCCGCATGTATACCATTGGTGTAAGCCTTATGGACTTCAATGGCCTTTTCACTTGGGCGATATCCTACCCGCATGTATACCATTGGTGTAAGCCTTATGGACTTCAATGGCCTTTTCACTTGGGCGATATCCTACCCGCATGTATACCATTGGTGTAAGCCTTATGGACTACACTGGCCTTTTCACTTGGGCGATATCCTACCCGCATGTATACCATTGGTGTAAGCCTTATGGACTTCAATGGCCTTTTCACTTGGGCGATATCCTACCTGCATGTATACAATTGGTTTTCCCATACAAGGGATCGTATATATTTTGTAGATGCTTATGTGTACATCTCTTTTTACTTAAAGTAAATGCACGCATGTCAAACAAACACAGCTGCCGACGTTTTAAAGTTAAAGGGGCCTTTTCACGTTTGGGTCAATTGACAAAATTGAAAAAAAAATTGTTTCAGATTCGCAAATTATCGTTTCAGCTATGATATTTGTGAGGAAACAGTAATACTGAACATTTACCATGCTCTAAAAAAGCCATTATATGCATCTTATGACGATTTAAAAACCTGAAAATTATAAAGCGTTGCAACGCGAAACGTATACAAAATTTGTAGTGTTCTGTTGTTGTCGTTATATGTTGTGAAACAACGAGGATTGCGTATATATATATATATTATAAAATACATTTGTCATGGTATCGAGAAGGATGGTCGAGTGGTCTAAGTGGTAGACTTGTTACTCCAGGACTCCAGGGGTCCGAGGCTCGAGCCCCTGTTGGGGGTTACCTTTTTTTTTCATTTTTTTTTTATTTTTGATTGTTTTACTGGAGCTTTTTAGATCCATTGTTTACATTTATCAATGTGAATCATTGAATGACATACTTCAAAACATGCCAAAGTCTGTTAAAAGGCCCCTTTAACATTTAACATGTCTACGTTGACAATTATTCGGATATAATTT
Organism: Dreissena polymorpha; assembly: GCF_020536995.1. Classification (NCBI taxonomy): domain Eukaryota; kingdom Metazoa; phylum Mollusca; class Bivalvia; order Myida; family Dreissenidae; genus Dreissena; species Dreissena polymorpha. The sequence goes on along the minus strand of NC_068355.1, from coordinate 54,518,746 downwards.
GATAACGCGTTCCATCTTCAAACAAATAGTATGGGAATAATCATTTACACTAATTCTGCAAGTATTTGAGTTTATACCATCAAGAAGACTAGCTTAACAACATAATGCCAATGCTAATATAACGACACGTATTTTATTTCTCTGTAAGATCGAATTTTGTTTTATTTCATGACGAATCAACAAACGTGTGATGTTTACAAGAATATCGTCGCGTTTGTCTCAAGAGATAACCTGTTTTATTGTGCACATAAAACCTCTCGTATAGTATCGTTTCATCATCATCATCCCATTTTTATATTGTTAAACAAGTGTTTATACCTTGGATATTAACGAATAACCTTGTTCAATGGCAATCCTTAAATATACATACACTTCAACACCGTTATTTCGAACACCGATAATCCGAAGTCATCGTTATTTCGAACACCGATAATCCGAAGTCACCTGTTATTTCGAACACCGATAATCCGAAGTCACCGTTATTTCGAAGTATATAATAGGTCCCGATTTTGAGTCTTGTTTGTTTAATGTAAAATTTCATTGTTAATCCGAACTTGGATGCGATGTCTCCCTGAACACCGGCGTTCGCGCAGACGACAAAGGTGTAATTATCGGCTTTTGACGCGCCACGACAAAGGTGTGAACTTACGCTCAGTATTTTGCAGTTTTAACTTCGGATTAAAGATTGCTAATTAGGTGCGAATTATAGTGTTGGGACCAACAGAATCACTTCGAATTAACGATTTCTTCGGTTTAACCAAGTTCGGATTAACAATGAAATTTTACATTAAACAAACAAGAATCAAAATCGGGTGTTTGAAATAACGGTGTTGATGTGTAGCTCAAAAACGATTTGGGGATCAATAGCTATTTAAGGCTAAATATTGACATGCATTGCTATGAATGAATATATGAATTATGAAACGTGAAAATGAAATAAATTTCAACTGAAAATAATATTATATAGTCTTGTGTTCTATACTGAAATACTAAGATACTTTAAATTTGAATAAATTCTAGTCATTGGTGTCTCATATATGCGATTCAATCCTGAAGATTTTATACCACGAACTTCCTACATCTATATACCAGAAACAATGAGCTTAATAGTAGAACAACCGTGTCTTTGCTTTTGATATGCACAAGCCAATAACACCAGATTTGTTCCGTTTTACGACAATTTCATGCTTCATCCACCTACCGTTTCTAATTCCGGATCCCCCATACGTGCGCGTAAAACAATTACTGAGAGAGATATCTCCATATTGATCGAGACATGAGCTGCGTGAATGTTTATTATATAAACTGATTTGGGTGACAGAACGCGTTTAATGTTCTCAAATATAGATTCGAATTTCGTCTGGTAAAATGAATGTATCCAAAGCGTTCTTTTTCTGTGTTCTAAAGTCTCAGTAAGGTTCATTAAGTTATCTCTTTTTTATTGTATTGGTTCGACGAGAAATATACGTTTTACCAGGGTTAAATTGGTTTTACATTTAATTGTTAACTGCATAACGGCTGCCTAAAATATTGTCGCCTCTTAACCTGTTTTATTGTGTGTTTTTTTAAATTCCAAGCATTCAGCACACAAAATATCAGAGCGTCTTTCAAAAGACACGCCCTATGTTTTTGTAAGATTTGACTAAAATTTATTTTATATAAGCAGGAACAACCTTTATTAAGGATGTGTTTTTAGCACATCCGTTGAGTAACTTACGATAATTAACATCACATAAACAACAACTAAACGTAATATATATATATATATATATATATATATATATATATATATATATATATATATATATATATATATATATATATATATATATATATATATATATATATATATATATATATATATATATATATATATATATATATATATATATTTATATATGCGGTCGACACATGTTTGTTGAAGAGTTTCTAAATTAAATAAATAACTTCTGTTAGATAGTTAAATCCTAATAAGTTGAACATGTTTAGTTAAAAATACCACCATTGCAGAACACAAACTGTAAACTATTGTATAGTTAAGTCTTGGCATTTTTCTTCTTCTTTTATTACGCTTAATGTTATTGAAATGATGGCTCTCTCTTAATAGTATAATGGATTGTATTGGATTCGGAAGCACTTTATACAGACACCTACGAACGACCACGAGCATAGGAATATATTAGACCATTTCATATAGAACATAACATTAGCAAGAGCAATGTCTGCATTCATCGTTTGTTTTCGCTGTCCGATGTCTTGTTTATTTGAAGATATACATGTATGAATACATGTTATTTACAGTTAAATTATGGCGGCATATCCTGATACGCGAAACTCAATGTTAACAAAACTAAGAGCTTAAAACTGGACGAATCGCTGCTTTTCAAACATAAAGTCCGAATTTATAACACGACAATGTCAATAATTAATCACACACGATATCTACGAGTATATTGAGAGTATTGTGTTTGTTTTGGATAAAGATCAAGTTTATCATGCGTGGCTTAGAACCGATGTACCGCGAGGCTTGCCGAGCGCTAACATTTTTTCGAGCCGAGAAAGATAAACTTGATCTTTATCCAAAAACTCACATTATATTCTATTTATCATATTATTTCTTCCCTATTTTTCGTTAATTATTATCAAATATCACATTTGTTGACGAATTTATCTTTCCGTAGTTGATAAAAACATATTCTCCAATTTTTGAAAAAAAAATCTGATCTAACAATAGCGATAGTATAAAGCTAAAGTTTATATGATCGTTTTGTTATACTATCGATTTTCATCTGGTAATAGGATAAAATAAAATTCATACAGAAGTAGATACCTCCATACATTGGTGTAAATCATCGAATAATTGTAGCCAAAAAATAATAAGAAATAAGTTGCGAACCATGAGAGTAACATACGTACAGTTGTTTGGTATATTTGAAAAGGGTTACATGAATTGGTATCCATTTCATACGAGGATGTTTTTTTATTATTTCTTTTTAATTTGTTAATTATATTTTGACACAAACATTAGTAAACTAATATCAAAAAATATATCGTGTAAACAGTCAAAAGGTTTCTCTCAGAACTGACGTATATGTCTGCTTCGTTTTAAGGATTCTTTGTTGGAATACCTTACATATAGTATGACGTACTTTGTTGACAATCTTAATATAATTTGCATTTTATAATGCAAGTTTTAATTAAACAAGTCCAACACGTCCTTTCAGGGGACATTCAGGGGACATTCATTTATTCATTCAAGAATCGACACAGGCACACATTATTTTAGCCATGATTTGTGAAAAGGGGGTTCAATGCATGTCCAAGTGACGACACTTTCCGCTGTTATGATATTTCCTGTTTAAAGAAAGTAGCTTCTTAGCAAACATCCAGTTGAGGCGGAAAGTGTTGTCCCTGATAAGCATGTAGGACTGCACAGGCTTGTATGGGGCGATACTTTACGCACATGCATTAAACCCCCTTTTCACAGAGCAGAGCTCATACATTATATGTTTTTTCCAAGGATATCAGGCCACTTTTAATTATGGCTGAAGGAATATTAATTATGGAGAACGTCATTACAAATAAGAATATTTACATAGTGTTATTTTTATGTTTTTGAGTTTGTCACGTTCAATTCTTTCTTTCGTTTCTGCCACTAAAAGAGCAAATTATATTATGTTTTCATTAAATAGTTGATATACGTTTACATGTTTAAATTGCCGATACTGTATGACGATTTTTCTGTAAAACTATAGAAAAAATGAAACTTATTAAAGCATGTAATTTTTTTAAAACATGCATTTACGTTTAATTCGTGGCCAATGCGTATTGCACAAATATTGTACACACAATTTCGTTTTGAACTTTAAATAGTTTAACCCCACCCCACATAGATATTGTACATTTTTCAAAAGGATGAAATCGGCTTTTTTGTGAGAAATCATTTTTCGCGGATATATTGCACATGTTACAATGTATACTCTTGGGGACTTTTCTAACGCAACACTTTTCAAACTTGAATATTTCAGTAATGAGTTTCGACTTTGATTTGACTATATTCTGTGCAAGATTACGATGCAAGCATTCATCCGTGACAATCGTACGCTTTTGCATTCGAAGAAGGCGTCGTTTCATATTTCTGCACGTGGAAACGGTGAAACGCGATATTATTCTAATTTTATTTCAATTTCTTGATTTAAGATGTCTTTTTTCACCAGGAAAACATAAAATTAATTTAAAAATTAATATGTTTCGTATCCAAAACCAGTAGCGCAATCGGCATGTTTCAGGCTTCCTTCCCCACTTGCCAAAACGTCCGATCGTCACGGATGAATGATTGTATCGTTCGCTTGCACATACTGTAGTCCAATAATCATTTGTACAATTTTAAATCAAATATTTACTCATAACTGAGATATTTAAGTTTGAAAAAATGATTTAGAAAAGTCACCAAGTGTAGTGCAACGCTATTTTATTCCAATTCAGCTTCAATTTTATCACACTAGGTGGGTTTTAACACCAGGAAAACATAACTTAAATTAAAAAAAACAAAAACAATATGACTCGTATGAACATTCAGAGCGCAATTTTGAAAGCCGGTCGATCATAAAGAAGTGTTTGTACATGCGTTTTACTTTTCACGTTATTATTAAACGTTGTACGATTTTGAGAATTTTACTTGTGCAGTAAATTTATTTACTTGGGTTATGTTTAGTATTTGAATGCTGATCTATTTCAATTAAATTAACATGAAGTATTTAGATGTGTGTAGAGTAAGTCTGAGTGCAAATTTCAACAAAACCGTTCAAAAATAAGGGAGATTTATTGATTTGAATACGTTTTGCATTAGAAAAGTCTCAAAGAGTATTAACAATCAACGCTACACGATTGTTGTGATGCGAATAACATCATTATCGGTCAATGACTCATTTGTTTGAGGTGAAATTTCCAATTTGGAGCAAGCCTACGCAACTAAACAACTAACCTTATCATCCTCGTTACTTGATATAAACGACTTGATAAACGAGACAAGTAAGTTACAAAAAATCCCTATGAGACGTGGCGTCTCATCAGGATCCAAACTGTTTGCTATTCTGATAATATTCTTTGAAAAAAATCGAAGAAAATGCTAATTTTAGAAATTCAGCAGACGACATTTTAGCAGACGACAAATTTCCCAGCATGCAAAGGGTTAAACAACTCCACTGAAACAACTTCTATGAAAACGATTTCGCGTCATATATAATGTGCATGTAACACGTGCATAAAATTTCGACCTATAAGATGCGAAAAAAACACGTATATAAATACCAAGCACAACCATTTCACACTTTTCACACCATTCACACTGCCAATGGTCTTTAAACCGTGTTTAAGTTTAAATTAGACCAGAGGACATTTCACCCCAAAGAGACGCCTAAGTAATACATAAAACCAATGGTGATAAGTTCTGCATAATTTATAAGAACTAAAACACATTTATATACACATTTATAATAATATGTGCATACATGCGAAATATACCCAGCATTAGCCAGCTGAATTGTGTAATATGTTAACTAATATAGTAACATCCAAATAAACTTTAGATTTGCAACTGAACATTTTAACAATTATTAAATAAAGCATGTAACTCGTGATGTGTTAAATCAATGATCAGTCGATTAATAAGATGCTGCCCCTATCACAAACGTTTAATGCATCCGGTGTACGCGATGCGGGTACTCGAACTCCTTCCTAATTTACCTAAATAGACTCACCTAAGTTTTGTAAAATTTTAAATGATAGTTGCAATTGCCAGCTATTTATTTTTTGTAATGAAAAGTAGTTGTTTTGTGTGGAATTTTGTGGAATACCGGCGAAAACCCCTCTTGTTCGGTATGGCGACCACTATACAAGCTCTCATGTGCGGGTAGCGGGAAATAAATTGTTTTTGTGTGGAAAAGCAAATGTACCACCCACTGCGCTCACATGAGTGCCAATGATGAAATAATTCCCAAAATGCGTATACGCAGCCTAAATTACTAATATTGTGTAAATGTTCTTTTGATGTAAAATACTTGAACAACATAGCGCTCATATTATTTTTTTTAATTCACTGAGATAATATACCACGATATTACCCCGTGAGCAAGTACCGTCGTAAGCTAACAATATTCAACATTCATACATACGACATGATCAGCAACATTCTTCAATCAATCTTGATTTCAATCTGGAAACATTTCATGGTCTTACTGTTTAAATGTTGTAATTGTCAATAATAATTTATATAAAACGACTCGTGCAATATACAAAATAAGCATTAAAAACAATTATTTGATACATTACACTTCTGCACAATATACAAATGATGCAACCTGATTGCGTCAAGTTTGAGTGATGTGTAGTAAACATAACACAGAAGATACAGTCCTATATTAAATCATGAATACTAGCATTTCGACATACAGTTAAGAAATGAACAGTTATTTGAAGTAATGAAGCCGTGGGGTTAAGCATTTCACAATTAGATTTGGCCATTTTATATTTTTAACAACGCAGATAGCAGACTGTAGAATGTTTAGCATAATAACAATCGATGTTACTATACTTTGCTTTATTGCACTCATTTATTAACCGCTCAAGGACATACGAAGCAATAATTGCAACTCAATTGGTCGAAAAAGAAAGCAATCTGTCGTGAAACAGGAATGCCTGAAGGTGGTATCCGATAATTGTATTAAATAACAATACAACGGGTCTTTGTTGTAGGCAGTTATTTTGCTGCGTACAGTGCGTTTGTATACGATGGTTTTAAATTCTGTATTCTGCACGGCATTTGATCCTGCGGTGCCGTTATAGTGCCATTTGTGTACTTGTATTCCATATACAGCTATTTTATCGAATTACTTCTCTTCATATAGGCATTGCAAATGCATATCCAAAGATTCAATTGAGTGTTCTCGAAAAACAATACTGCTTTATTTTTTTCCCCGAGAAGGTGGCTGTCGAACACGTCACGCAGTTGATAAATAGCAAAAGTATCAAAGTAAATGCAATTTTAACCGCGGACACAGTATTAGATACGGTTAAAATATATTTTGAAGGACTCATCATTTCATAGATCGTATAGTGATAAAGCGATATATACCTTAACTGAATATTCATCCCCATAGCAAATATAATAATAGTTATCATAATATATTGCTATGTTCCTACTGTCGTGTGGTCACTTGACTTAAATACAAGAATTCTTTGAATCACAATACACTCTCCTGCATAGAAAAAATAACAATTTCTTCAAATAGAAATTATCTTTTTATAAAAGCAAAAGACCCAAACAAAAATAGCGGTCGTTTTCATCTATCAAAAAAGCACATGTAGAATGGACCTCTGGCGGCATTTTGTTAAAGGGATCTTTTCACGTTTTGGCAAATTGACAAAATTGAAAAAAGTTGTTTCAGATTCGCAAATTTTCGTTTTAGTTATGATATTTGTGAGGAAACAGTATTACTGAACATTTACCATGGTCTAATATAGCCATTATATGCATCTTTTGACGATTTAAAAACCTTAAAATTATAAAGCGTTGCAACGCGAAACGATTGAATAATTCGGAGAGTTCTGTTGTTGTCGTTTAATTTTGTGAAACTACGAAGATTGCTTATATAAGGTATAAAATACGTCTCATGTATGAATAGCATGATGGCCGAGCGGGCTAATGCGTTTTAACTCCAGGACTCCGGGGGTCACTAGTTCGAGCCCTGCTGCGGGCTACTTTGTTTTCCTTTAATAAATTTTATTCTTGATTTTTTACTGGAGCTTTTAAGATCAAATGTTGACATTTATCAATATAAAGCATTTAATGACAAACTTCAAAACATGCCAAAATCTGTGAAAAGGCTCCTTTAAATCCATAAACTGTTCTTTTCAAACGTAATCGAAAGGCGTTTGGCACACGCGCTAACTGGCTTTATAATCACTCAAATCTTTCCTTAAATGACTGTATCTAAGTCGACAATAGTCAAGCACTTTTGTGATTGGATAAAATAGTCATAGTAATTTTAAGTATTTCACGGCGTTCATATCCTAGCTATTATAACAATACACCCATACCGGCGAGACGCTATTGCGGCGCTATTGCTACATATAAGAAACGCATCCCTCCTTTTTTATTTAAAGATTATATGTAAACAGCTAATTTTAAGTATATATACTCTTCGATAAGTTCACAAAGAAACGGCATTTGCATCAAATAAATTATCCTTTGAAATCTACAATCAGAATTGTTTAAACGTGAATGGCATTTGCATCAGATTAATAAGATTTACTTTTTGTATCACGTTGCTTAGGGATAATGGCATCGGACAATATGCGATTTTTACATTTAACAGCGATGTTCTTTTTTAAAATGTTAATTAACTAAAATATTTCCTTCAATGTTTATGTGACAATTAGATTATTCAATGATTCTAAACTTACTTCCATCAAAGATCAACTAAACTGGCAAAGAAGTGCATCAGAAGAAAATACATGAGGGCGTCTTGTAAACCTATCATTCATCTTAAGAACAAATTAGCGTTTCACATATTTTTGTATAATTGGGTTGAAAGTAAATATAAATTTTTACAGAACTATCATTCTCACGACCAAAATCCATCGGCCCATTTTAATTTTTTATCGGAATCTTATTATCTTGTAGGAAATACTTTTTTACTGCATAAACAGACTTTGCTGACTAGCACAATTCTAAAAAAGCTTTGGACAAGAATGCTTTTTGCGTATGGGTTTGTGGAATAGTATGCACCAACAGACCAAAGTTCCCAATCAAAGCTACAATCTTTTTCGGTTCGTTTTGCTTTTCAAACCGATAATTGGGTTTTCGGAAAAATGCAAATCAATTGGGAGTTGCTATCCTTGATTTCGTAAATGGATAATTGAATTCAATTATCTTTGCTGATGGAATAAACCTTACTGTACGGAAAGCAGAAAATATCAGTAAGTTCACTATTTAGAGATATATTTGAATGAGAACGTTTTCATCAAAGAAGGCCTTAGACAAAATATATTTCAAGTAATTTTTTTATCAAAACTTCTTCCAGACTGTTCTTTCTTTGCTCTAATATGCATATCAGCAGCTGGATTAATAAAAATTAAAAGAATCTTTCCGAACCGGAACAGATGCTTGTCGCATTATTTAGGTCCAATATAAGGATCAAACAACCTTTAAAATAATTACTTAAAGAGCTTCAAATTACGATAAACGTTTTTTAAATTGTTTATCTAGCCACTAGCCGAATAACATCATTGCCTAAAAATAACGTTACTTTTTACTCTCAATTGTAAATCGTCTCATAAAATATGTTAAAACTTCAATAAGTAAGACATTTTATGTTAGAAAAATAATAATACATTAAACACTTTACGAAAGTGAAATAATTTTATTAAGGCTAATATCTGCCCAGTAACGTACCATTTGAAAGCCGTGTAATTTTGATTAAAACAAGTTTAAGTTGCACCATACACAAGCATGTTAATAATGCGATTATTATTATCACAATACAATGGCAAGATTTCTTCTTGCAAACATCCTTAACGATTTAACGGTTTTCATCGGATGACTGACAACCAAGTGTATTGAACTGCCCTTCTTTCCTGAGATTTTGTTTAGTATAACCTCAATGTTAATAGGAACATTCTTAAAAGAGTCTTTATCGTTGTTTTCATTGCTGTTTTGGCATAAATGGCCAACACACGAATATACTAAAACATAATATCTAAAGTCTGAATAGTCGGTTGATAAATGTATAAGCTGTTTCAGTTCTTCTGTGTTAACAGTCCCGATATTGCAACTTGTGAATGTATAGTTTTTCATGTAATTTCTTTAGGGGAATATTTTGTTACAATGCTTTAAATGATTTTATCTGCCAGGAGAACACTTTTTAAAACATCCAATCTCTTGATGGAATTTAAATAGTAGAAGCCGTTAATATCTCCGCATTGGCACTTAAAACATATGAGTTTGTATTTCACAGGTTTGCCTCTCAGAGGGAGTTTATTATAGCAATAATGCTGTCTGACTTGTGGTGTATTTCAACAGCTTCTCTTAAGGTATTGACCTCAAAGTTTTACAGGTTATTGACCCAAGTATACATACTAGATAAAAAAAAACACTGCCACAATATCATGTGAAACATTATATGTCAGTGAAATACGCTTGTTTGTCGTTGGCTTCGATAACTTAACATCGTGATCAATAATAAATTCATATATATGAAAATCAAATACAAATGCATGCAAACAATCAAACTGATAAATCAACCTGTCATGTGAATTGATCATGAAACAATCATATGAGAAAAAAGCACCTACGGTCCAACTCTAATATAATGCACACGGGTAAATAAAATTGTGTAATGAAATAAAATCAACAAACATGTATAAATCGAAACATATTTTTTCACTTATAGGGCGTTCATGGAAATGTACATTTGTTATTGTGTAACAAAATGCAACGTTATAAATATTAAATCAATAAGTTCTGCTGGTGATACGGGATCATTAACGACCCAGTTCTGTTTTGAATATACATATACGAATACATTCGAATGAGCGTGTATCCATTTTGATACGTTTAAGTATATATATTCTTGCTGGTTTTAAAAAGACATATCGACTCAAGTTATTGAAGTCACTGACCGCGCGTGGCGGTACTTTCGTTTATGAAAAGTAACACGTATATGTTGGTGGTGGAGCATAGCTTATAATATTAACCGGTTTTGTTGTCTAATTGGCACATATTGGCTCGCATGCAGCAAATGGCCCGATGGCATTGAATAAGAAAATTATCATTACTAAAACATGAAATTAATAATATGTGTTTAATTATTTCTGCCTGATGTGCAGTTATTTTCTAACCTTTCTAAAGGATAAATATACAATTATTATTATGCCTTATGTCTAATTATAGCTAGTTTGTCTTGTCACACACACAAGATGAATAGACTCAAATAACGGGGTACTTCCAATAAAATGTTTACATGATAGGGAATCGTATTTCACTAAAAATAACGGTCTTTTAATTGACGTCATTACTTAAGCCATAATAATGGTGTCATGATAACATTTTGTGGCAAGCAAGTAAAGAAATTGCGCTTTTACAACGGCCCGATTCAAATAGCTAATCTCAGACTTAATCCATTCATGCCTAGCGTCTAGAAAAAGGCCTTGGCAAACAGCGTAGACCCATGCAGATGAGACGATGCAGCGTCTCATCAGGGTCTGCGCCGTTTACTAAAAGGAATGTCAGTAAGAAATATTCTAAATATAGAAATAAATATACTAGACATCCCTAATTTTGGAAATAAATTTATCCAATTTTGAAAGATGGGAGAGTCCACTAGGCATACATGAGTTAATCACTGTTGATATATAACTTTCTTTTGAATATTTTGAATATTTTGAGTGGTGTCTAAGTTGTCATATGTCTATAGACGCCAGTCAATAGATGATTTCTGCTGTGTTAAGCTTGAAGATATGCATGCAGTTAAACTGGTTAAAACAATTAATCAATTAATGTTCGGTACCGCCCGCCAGCTTGTAAAGATTGTTCTTTTCGATATGCTTGCAGTGTATAGTATACTATGGGCAATACGTCACTTGCTCTAAGTAAACGCCGTGCGATGTTAACATTCATTTATACCCCTAGAATTCGGTTAATGTTTTCCCCGTCAGTTTTGTTAAAATATACATTTATACTTGTGATTGATTTTAATAACACAATCGTAGCCAGAGTAAATAGCTGGAAATAACACTAAAAACTGTATCAGACATGCGTCGATTCAGACCCCATTACAATTTGCATTTCAAATCTACTTATGTAACACGTTTAAGGACTTAACCTGGTATAACGTCAATAGAAAGGTGAGGGAAAAAACGAAATTAATGATTATAACAGGTGGTTGAAATATTTAAATGGCTAAACCAAAAATGGCTAAGAACTAAGTATTATACCCCTGATTTTAACACGTGTATACGCGTTTGCTTCTTCACACAAATAAATAATATATATTGAATACCAGCTGAAAGATGACTTAATACTAAATCTCGGTTGAACAACCTCAACATATGTTAAACACTACTTCTGCTTCGTAAAAAGCGCACAATTACATTTAGACAACCTAAACCACCGAATTTCATGGAATAGTATATTACGTCACGGTTTGCAAACAATTGTTTTGCTGCGAAGAGTAATACAGAAATAAGTGTTGCATTTAAAAAGAAAGCGTGTATTGTGTGCATTTATCTGAACAAAGCCTTTTACTTCACAGAACTATTTTATTCAGTTTGGCTTCGGAAATTTTGTTTTTGAAAATTAGAAGCCACTTAATCGTATTTCGTATTTGTTTCACGAACGCTAGTGTCGTAGTATAAACTTCATATAAATAATTAACGATACAAATTATCATATAAGGTTCATACGATGAGGTTGTTATACTTATATAATGAATACTGTATCGTTCTACTGCACACCTGATAAATAACAAGATAACGAGACAGCTACTTATCAACGTTAACGAAGCATGGTAACATCAAGGAAGCAGTAACCCTCTAGTGTGCGACGAGTAATTTCTAACGAAAAACACATTGTGTCGGAACCCTCATTATTATTGATGACAACAAACTAACTACATAACTAAGTGTGTTGCTGTTTCGATATTTTATAGTTGAACACCACTAGCATGAACTATTACATTTGACATATACCTCTTTACAATAACTAATTAACTGTTTGATTTTGTGTGAAGACGGACTAGTCACTAATTCATCATATAGATGCGCCCTTTGTGGTTATATTATTGAAGGGAATTCTTTTTATTTTAATGGCAAAGTGTTCAAAATAAAAACTGATACGTCATGTGATACACAAAATGTGATTTATGTTTTAGTATGCAAAGGATGCAAAAAATATTGAAGAGGCCAAACTGGCGATAAACTTAGAAATAGGCGATCTGTCCATGAACGACAAATGCGAGACCCCTCAACAAGACAGATGCATTTAAGTGAGCATTTAGATGAATGCTCACATTATCAACCAAACTTTAAAATATTTTCATTTAATAAGTTATTTTCGACCAATATTTCAGCTAGGTTAACAAAAGAACAACATTTTATACATGTATTTAAACTCCAATTAAATTTCATTTAATATTTATTGACGCTATGATGTCATTATTGATATGACGTTATCTCCATGACATTTTGGCTTTGTAATATGTTGTATTATGCCCTGATGATATATATTGAAATGGATAATGTATATATTGTCAACCATAGTAATCGCCATTTTTGGTGTATCGCAAACTTTTCTTAAATAAATGAAAGATCATGCAAACATCACCACCATTATAATTATAGTGAATAAGCTGGTCCTACACTTCCCCTGGAAAATAATCATACCATAGAAAAGGAAATATCTGCATCATCACCGCCAAAATCATAGTTTTTGCCAATGAGTTGGTCATGCACTTCTCACAGGAAATACTTCTAACCTAACAATTAGTAAAAGAAGACTCCACAAACACCACACGCATCACTATTTTGTCATTCCTTTGGTTTTAATCTTATTTATAATTTTGCTGTAGCCATGGGACATATAAGACACTTACGCCACTTGACTAATTTTCTTAATTTGGTCTAACACTGATTTCGCGTAAATAATGTACACTAGTCAGTAGAAATAGAAAAGTTCACCACTACCCAAATTGCTATTTTCTCAATTTACTAATCTGCAATTATTTTGTCCCAGCCATGAGAAACATAGGACACCATTGCCGCCAGAATCATTACGTAAGTAAATATTTATATCATTATAGTAGTCAATAAGTTTGTCTTACACTTTTAAGAAATATTATTTTGCCTAACAATGGTATATAACCATTTTCACAAACATCATTATTTAAATAACCAATTGGGTCTTATGCTTTTAAATGGCATTTCTTGTATATCCACGACAAATTTAAGACATAAATATTCCTTTTTCCACATATACTGGTATGATTCTTCTAATGAACAATTATTTTACTTTAGACATGAGTAATTTAAGACGCCAACACCACCAATATCACGATATAAGTTATTCACTTACCATAAGAGTGGTAAAACTTCACCACAACACAATTATTTTTTTGTCAATTTATTGGTCTGACACATCTCATCGGAACTCGTGTAACCCAAACCAGAAGCAAAATAAGATATCGCTGCAAACAGCATCATTATTATAGCTAATTAGTTGATTGTACATTACTTATTGCCAAAATGAAATAGTGTACACTAGCTATCGAAATATAAATAAAACGCGATAACCAACAACTTTTATAGACAATTTTCTGGTCTGACTCTTCGAACGGGATTTGTTTATCCCATCCATAAGAAATATCAGCCATCACCAACTCAAACCCCATTACATTAGTCATGACGTTGTTCTTATAATTCTCAAGGGTAATAATACTATTCAAACCATTTGAAATATTAGCCATCAACACCGAAAACATATGTATACTGATCCAACACTTGATTGGCACTAATTTATACTAATTCATTCATAAAATATGACCCTCACCAACGAGCATCATTATTTCAGCCATGAACTTAAGGTAGTTAGTCTTACGTTTCTCGCGGGCAAACATTTTACACAAGCTATGCGATCCATAGAACATCTCTTTACATTACAATACACGTTCATGAACACACTTTTCGCTCGTAAATGGGGACAGACATATGAACTTAAATTTCCAACCGTTCTTAGGGAGTGAATAGGAGATCTGTGTAAAACAAAATTACCACAGCCGTGACATTTTTATGCCACACCTCTAAGATAATAAATTGTGTAGTACACGTTTCGTTTTGTTTTACGCTGAATAATATTATAAATCGCGTTTAGACACTGTAAATCATATTAATACATATCTTTAATAAAGACGAATTCAGTGCAAAACTTCAAACTGAAACCATTCGACATCCTAGTTGCATCAGTTGTAAACTACTTATCCGAAATATGGGGCACAGCGAGAACAAACTTCATACATGGCCAACAGATATTATACTTGCAATATTAATGTCCAGCGAAAGTAAAACTGAACTGATAAACTCTGCGAAAATATCTTACAATAATTTAATTTGTTATTATTTTAATTTGTACTTGTTTATTTTAGTCGCTAAATTTAAACATTTTTACAAAGTTTTAGATGTGTGTGTATGCATGTATTTATTTCATGCTATAACTTAAATATATTTAATTCTATAACTGAACAATTGAAACATAAGCACGCTATGGATTATCGTTGTCACGATCATTTACCCATAGAACATTTACCCATTGCTTGAGCTCATTTTATTATGTTTCAGGTCATTAATAAAACAACTGTCTTTAATTGCATCATTAATTCCCACATAAATAATTTATTTTACATCATTTATTTTAATTGTTTTACGTTAATAATTTTCGTTTGAAAAAAAATAGTATCAATATGTTCATCCCCCTAATGCACATTCTTCTGATCGTATGCCTTCTAACTAATTAGTAAATATAAGGTGTGAATTGCAATATTAGACGCAATTATTTATTCCGTTCATAACTTACCCTGTTTACAAGTTCATATCACTACCTTCCAACCTTTATCTTTTACCATTACTTATACATTGTAGAATGCATATATAATTAAGGCTATGAGCTTAAATAAGCTTTATTGCTGAATAAATGTTGTTGTTGTTGTTGTTGATTTACATGGGAGTAATACATTTTATGTTCTAAAATTCTTAACGGTAATCTTGTTGCCCTGTCTGCAAACGTTTGTCCCAATCGTTGATATGTATTCATTAGATATAAATCATCACTTCAAATGTTATTTACTATGATAGTATAGCACGTAGCGATTTATCATGATGTATTAATAGGCCCTTTTAACTAAATACTTGCATGTGTTGAAAAATTATAATCAGCAACACACGCTTAATTGTACTAACTCTTAATGATAAATAGCTTTCTTTTCTTTTGAAAATATGAGAAAAAATTAAAAAAACGAATCGAGAATGTGATATTTTTCTTGGGAAAAAATGCAGCAGCAAAACAAAAACTAGATTGTATTTACCTTAATTAAAACTTTAAGTTTAATCCAGTGCTTATAACAATAAAGTTACAAAGATATACACATCCATGTTCTGTTCTTCCATCCCTTTGTCGAAATCTATTTTCTGTTTCTATCCCTATTATCAAATGTATTTTAACCACACTATTTATGATAGCGTTTGTATCGAATGCTAACCAATCTGACCCAAACCCGATTTACGAAATCGTAATCCTGTCGTATTTTATATTGTATTCCTATCGAAGTTAACAATTATGAATGACAAACACGCAATCCGAAATACGTTTATGATTCGATCGATGCTTTTAAAATATTAAAAAATACTGTTAAAACCACCACGTCAAAATTGTTGTCCTTAAAATAGGGTATGTAAGTCTCGTTTACTTTCACTTTCGCTTTTGAACTTCCGGGTACATCAGCTATAGCATTGAAATGGTGTATTGCTTTGCCATTCATTGTGTGCACAGGACTGGGGGCAATGGAACCTGTAGTCTGTTCAGGTTCCCCATAAACCCAAAGGAGAAGAAGAAATGGGTTGATAGATGCAGGTATAGTGATTTTGTTTGCACAATCACAAACCAGTTTGTTTACCCTTGACGAGTGTTAACGCTTTCGGATATGATACGTTTTGGATTGTTTACGCCAACTTTTTTGTTTACATACATTAAACATTTATATTTGTAGAGTAAGTATCAAGTTTGAAGCATATGTTTTGAATAAAAGACGGCTAAGTTTATTTAGTGAATTGATTGGTATAACATGTATCCATTAACAAGAAAACACATTTTATGACAGTATAATTTGTTTAAAGATTATATCAAATGGAATGTTGCAGATATTATTTACACCAATATCATACGTAATGAAAACGAAATTAATTATTTCCAGACGAGCGGACAGAGATGTTAATGGGAATGACCGGATATGCAGTTGTCATTTTGTAGATGGCAAGAAAGAAAATGGCCCAACCATTTTTGATTACCAGAAGAAAGATCTACATTTCCAAGAAATGAACACACCTAAAAGGTAAATTACTAAAATTATATTTGGAACAAAATATTGTTAAATTACAAAAATTATATACGGAACAAAATATTGGTCAAGTTAACTTTCTGTTTTTATTATGTCCCCCACCACTATAGTTGGGGACATATTGTTTTTGCCCTGTCTGTTGGTTGGTTGGTTGGTCTGTTGGTCTGTTGGTTGGTTTGCGCCAACTTTATCATTTTGCAAGAACGTTTGCTTTATTGAAGATAGCGACTTGATATTTGGCATGCATGTGTATCTCATGGAGTTGCACATTTTGAATGGTGAAAGGTCAAGGTCATCCTTCAAGGTCAAAGGTCAAATATATAGCTTCAAAGCGGCGCAAAAGGGGACATAGTGTTTCCGACAAACACATATCTTGTTTTAAAAATCATAGTAAAAAGTGTAGAATATTTATTTTAACATGTTATATTTGTGTTGTTGTTTTTTAACATAAGCAAATTAAATTTTCATTTAACAGTTTAAATTTGAGTAAAGAATTTGTAGTAGAATGTACTAAGTATATGTTCATAAAAAACAGTATTAAATCATGGTTCACATTGACCATTCAATGGTGCTGATCCCAGATATCCCTATTTTATGTTTATAGTTGGTATTCTGTTATAAAAGAAGTGGATAATAACAATAATTTCTCTTCTGATAAGGTTTCTTCAGTTTCAGTGTTTGCTATATTAATTATTTTCTTACAACAGATGCAAAAGGCCGAAGTTGAAGGAAAGGGAAGATGTGAAAAAAAGCATACCAGTAGATGTTACTACAATTTCCCAGGACCATAATTATTACACGCATGACTACAGTGCTTATGATGACATTGATGCTGAACTACCAACAAAATCTAGTATGCTACAGAATTTTTCAATTATGCTTACTTTAATACTCACACGAACACTATATTATGTGAAGTTGGAATTAGACATCAACTTGGGAATAAATTGTGTTTTTTCAACTGTGCATAATATACAGTTTTACATGTTGTATTTATTTAGTTTGACAAATTATGATTAAAATAGATACTTGCATATATAATAGCTTCATTTAAATTGATTTTACATCAAAACTGGATTTTTTATGAATTTTTATTATAATCCTCATAAAATAAGACTGTGTCCATGCCGCGCATGAACACAGTTTTAAAATACAGCGAAAATGATAAAAATACAATCACTGTTAATGAAAAAGTCATGGAAAATTGCTTTTTAAGCTTGAAGTATTGATAAAATAAATTCAGATCTTAAATAATTAGTTTTGTTTGAGAAAATCACTAAAAGGATATCCATTCCCAGTTTGATGTCTTATTCCAAATTCACATAATACAGTGTTCGTGACACGTGATATTTTTTTACAAATTTTCTGATCTGAGTCCTGGGACTCAATAACTGGCAAATCTATGAGCCCCAGAAATGAAAGAATGAGTCCAATTATTAAACGATATTATTTTTTTAGAAATTTCAATGCATTTTTTGGACTCACATAATTCAAAACTTTGCATCCCTAGATGTTTTTGTGATTACAGGATGCAGGACTTGGGTGTAAAAATCACTGATTTACATTCAATATACAGCAACATTTTAATAATAAAAGTTTTCATTATTTTTTATTTGCAGTTCAAGAGTTAGAAAGGGAGATAGCCCGTCTAGAGGGTGAACTTGGCCGCATGAAATTGCGCCCATCCAAAATGTCGGTTCAGGACATTATTGGTGACAATGATAAGGTATTTATTTTTATACTTGTAAAATGTACTCAATGAAAAAATACATAACAAAATATATCATTCATTCATTCTGGTTATAATACAAGTTTCTTTTTTTGTAATTGTTGTTCCATTTGCAATTCGGTACAATCCATCATTTCGATACTGTGCACAAGTATATGAATGACTTTTATGCATATAGCAGTTGAACTGTCCGTCAGTCAGTATGTCCGTCTGTCCGTCCTTCCGAAAAAAAACTTAAACGTTGGCCATAACTTTTGCAATATTGAAGATAGCAACTAGATATTTGGCATGTATGTGTATCTTATGAAGCTGCACATTTTGAGTGGTGGAAGTTCAAGGTCAAGGTCATCCTTTAAGGTCAAAGGTAAAAAATAAATAAAATATTTCAAAGCGGCACAGATGAACACATCTCTTGTATACTTATAAGTGGCTAATTGCTTTTCTTTTTAAGTTGGAACATATAGAATAATTATATCACTGAATCCGAATGATTTTTTGTTACACAAAATATGGAATAAAGTCAGTGGAGTACAAATGTAATGTTGATTGTATTAAAAAGCTTTATTTGTATATCATTTCTAATCCTTTTTATTTCCTACCACAGTTAAAACATTGCTCACTCACAACTCAATATGTTCATGTCACACTGTTTTATTTCAGATGCTGCTCTACACATCTTTTCCTGTCGATGTCTTCCAAGTCCTGGTGGGTGTTCTGAAGAGGTTAGCTCCTTTCAACTACTATGCTGGCTGGACTGTAGCCTGCTTCAGCCTAGAGGATCAACTATTAATCACCCTTATGAAATTACGTCTGAATTGTAAGGACTTAGATTTGGCAGTTAGATTCGATACAAGCAGAGGAACTGTTTCAAACATTATAAATACATATATTTCTAGTGCTTCATGAAATATTGTTTGAAGGAATTTTACTTAAAGTAGGAATTCCAAGCCAACTCAAATGCAAAGGATCCATGCCGAAGTCATTTGAAGACTTTAGTGAAACACTATGTCCCCATTTATTTGACCCTGAAGTATGACCTTGACCTTTCACCACTCAAAATGTGCAGCTCCATGAGATACACATGTATGTCAAATATGAAGTTGATATCTTCAATATTGCAAAAGTTATGGCAAATGTTAAAGTTTGCACAAACAAACCAACCAACCAACAGACAGGGCAAAAACAATATGTCCCCCAATATAGTGGTGGGGGACATAAAAACAACATTCTGCTGAAAATGTAGAATTAAAGAATATCTGTACTGTCACAAAATGGTTTATTTATCTTTATATAAACAATATATAAATAACCAACTAATTGGTAGTACATGTATTAACATATTTCTTCAAAGCTGATCACTTGCAAGTCTTTTATTTGTCCAAACAACAAGATCGCATGTATTAGTTCCCGTTATGTGTAGCTGTCCTTGAATCTGATGCCAGTAGTTGTGGGCTAGCTTGAGGGAAAGCCGTCCATCAGAAGATTGATCTGAAATGAGTATGCATCCATGTGTTATAAGGCAATTGTCAGCTAGTAGCAGGAATTTCAATTGAAGCACAATCATGCTTTTTTATGATTTTGATTTTGAAATTGATGTTTTTTCGACTCCTGCAAATAATCTGCATAGCATCATTTTGACACAAATGTAACAAAGAAACTAACTTCAAAATATATTTCTTATTATACAATTATTGTTTGCATAGTATTTCATTTTAGTATGTGCAAAACAACATTTACAGACTATATAAAAATTATTCAGGAACAGATAACTTCATTTTTTGACCCCTGATTATTTTATTTGACCCCCGAAAAAGTCAAGCATGGGGTAATTTGGTTTACACAAATCTATTGAAATCCCTGTAGTAGTGTTATATACATAAAGGGATTGTAAAAGCAAGACCATCTTTTACATCACACTGATTTTAATTATAGGAATGGATGTAATTGCATGTTGTATGCAAAATGGGTAATTGATGCATATTTTTTAATTGTTTATACTATATCAATATGCATTACAACATTGAAAATGTAGAAATAATAGTTTTACCTAGGTAGAAATCCTTGATAGATGAACACGCCTCCTGGATAGTCATGTCTCTGGCAGTGTAGGCACTTAACTTCTATGATGTTTGCACTAAATGTTGCTTGTCCATGTTGTTGATGAACTAAACCCCTAAACACGCCTTCGACAAAACCATCTGGTGATGCACCCAAGACACCAGACTCGTGCAGCCAAATTCCTGTAATAAAATGATAGAACATAAGATATGACCTTAAAAATTAATTTTATTACAAAGCATAACTGCATTAACAGCAGAATAAGCACATTATAAAATTCTATTACAACTAAAGATCAATTCAAACTTATAAAAAAACACATTTTTCACTTGCCTGTCGGGCGTACAGCGACTCCTCCAACCTTACAGTATTCAGCTATGCACACCTGCTCATGTGTTACTCCCCACTGCACAGGTGCCTTTTTTTCCAGGTTATACGCACTCAGAAGTCTTTAAACATGAAAAAGAACAGGTCAAATATTAGCAAAAGACCATTAAAATAATGCTCATGATTTTTTAAAAATAAACAAGACCATGTGGTATTGATAATTTTTTACATACCAAGGATTTTTTGGAATTATTATGTATAAGTCATACTATCACAACTACATAAGTGCCAATGAGATAGCTTAATAAGTAATATCTCACTATTTGTGCAGCATAATTTTTGTACGTGAAAATTATTGCTTAACATATACATATATATTCAAACGCACATACCTGAAATACTCATACTAACAGGAACCGCTCAACAGTAACCAAAAATGCTAACAGGAAAAAATCATGATAACAGGAACAAAAAATTCTAACAGGGACCACTTATGCGAACCTGTAAAGCGACCCAACTGTCCAAGTTGTTTATAAATAAAAGTTCTGTCATCATCTGAGACAGATCTGTTTAGAGCTCTGAGTAACGAGTAAAAAAGGTACATTGCATTAAAAAATAATTATGAAAACAATTATTCTCATGAGTTAATGAATAGATCTAAGATGTTTCGAATAAGAATTATATAGAGTACACAATTTTATTATTTCAAAATAACAGCTTTGAGATGACATTTTTTAATCAGTTTAAAATTCTTTTGCTCTTTACCTGTATCCAGGCTGATTTGGTGGATACATTTCCGCCATCGTCACAGTTTTCTTGGGTGGTGCGGATTTCGGACGCTTGATCCAGGAACACTTAATGTCAGTTTTGCTCGCTCTCTTGTATCTGTAGATCTATCATGAATTAATTTAATAACAACTTTTAAAAGCTTTAATACATACAAGACATACTTAATACTTATAGTAACACATAAGCATTTGCTTCTACATTCCCTGTGAGGATATTTGTGTTTATTATGAAAAACTTACAAATGTAATTGTTAGCTGAAAAAAGTATCATGAATAGTTAACAGATAATTATTTTCTCTGAGTATATTTACAGCATGTTTAAAACATAAACAATACAAATATATGTAATTTTATGCATTACCCAAACAGTAAGGCAGCAGCCACATGATGACATTTGAATTCCCTCATTGGACACTGACATGTCGATGATTGTATCACGCCATTGTCCTCTGGTTCAAGGTGAATCTAATGAAAAATATATAACAAAATCTGAATGAGAAAATAAAAAGTGTTTAAACCATTACGAGTACGATTAACATTTTACGTTGTCATAGTAATTCGGATGTATATAACTAACCGTAACATTATATGATGTATTTTTAATCGAAGCCTGGACGCTGGCACGGATTACACGCAGTTCGTCCATAAAGAATTTCAATACCCTGTCGCTTTCAACCGATGCTTCACTCTTTCGACTTAATTTAACATGCGATTCAACGTAGTTATACCAGTACATTATTGATATAGCCATTCTGATTTTTTGTTTGTACGCGGAAGTTGGAGATCTCGTGAAATATCGGTGGTCACATGACGAGACTTACATACCCTATCCTAAGAAAAACTAGATAGTATCTTTGGTCTGAGAAATGACGTCACACTAGATACGTCATAAATTGCGTAATCAAGTACATGAATATGATAAATACGGAAAGCTGGTTCGATAATATATATTAAAGAAGAAAAAGGATGATATATAATATAACGATAACATTCATGATGCGTCCCAATAAGGTATTATGTATATTATTAATAGAAAAAAGTAGTCCGTCACAGGAGAGCGACTGAAGGATATTCAAGGTCACGTATACATCTAGCCTTATAAATTTTTGGATATTAGGCGACCTGATTATCGGGCTGATTTAAATGCATGTGACAGGATAAGATAAAAATATTCGTAATGGTTAGATAACATGGGAAACAGGGTAGGGCATGTGACAAATAACAATAATCCCTAAATGTTAAGCTAATAATAGTTTCATATTTACCATATACCAGTCAACACTATTACATTCTTGATGAAGACATTTGATATTGCTGATGTAAGCTACTTCTTATTTTCTACATTCACTGTAAATATTGCACAAGTACAGCCTTTGAATAATGTAAATAACATAAACTCGTAACTCGATCAAACTTGAAGAATAATTTGAGAAGCATGGAGTGGACACAGATGACTTTGCTGCCGTATGTTTTCGCTTGCACAGGCGATATTCTCTGCCATCTATTATTTGGAATACAAACCATTTCGACTTAAAATAGGTCTGCGTTAAAGTGTGTTCCTCGTATAATAGGAATAATGGAAGCAGATTGGCATGTTTTTATTTCATATGTTCCTGATTGTCCGTATTCTGGCCGTGTACACCATCATTATGTTCAAAAGAAACGATATATAAAACCCGATACTTTCATCAAAACTAAATTTACTTTATTATGTCAGATTTGAATGACAAGCCCAACAAATAGTATCATCGCAAACGTCGAGTATCGTGATTTACATATGGCGCATGTCCGATGTATACAATATACAACAGCAATATCGGATAGTGTTCTTCCACAGTTGCTGAAAAGAGAAGCGATGCGATTTGCAATAGCATACTCATATATTAACGTCACTGTTTCAAGGGAATCTCGTAAAAATCACTAACGATATGGATTGTGGTTTTTTATCCCGAAAACAAATGCTCATCGATTTGATCTAATTACAAAGTACCAGGTCCCGAAAAAAGAAAAGGATCAATATTTTAACAAAAATCAAATAAAAATAAGCAACCATGTCTAAATAATAAACATATCATACAAATTATGTTTTTATTTTATGGTGTACATTTATTCTCCATAGGTATGATGTTTGCGTGGAAAAATCCGATTATTGAGATCAATAAAACATTTCAAGTTGTGAATATTGTCTAATAAAGCTGTACTTAAAGTACACAATAGTCAGAAAATTGGACGAGCAATGGAACAGAAACTTTTGAACAAAATTGCATATTCTACACTTCGCAGGGAGACTCGTCCATGGTCTGGGGACTGTATAATATATCTTGTGAGCTGTTTAATAAAAAATAAATTAACCGAAACCAAGCATAACACACACACACAATTAATAAATAACATTTAAAGTTTGTTGTAAACTTTATGAAGATTACAAATACAAAGTTCCACGAAAAAGATTCTCATTGCAAAAAACATTGCACGAGTAAATAAATGAAGTCATTGCTTATGCACAGGTCTACATTTTGGCATGCACAGGTATAAATGTTTAGGAACGTTTCAACAAAATTCGATATTGTAAGTTTTGCTGGTGAAAACAGATCATTTTACCATAACTATACAAGTTAATGTATGTTAAAATGTTTTTCGTCGTATGTATATGATTATAAACATTATTTGTGGATTGAATAATAAATATATATCCCAAAATTGATTAAAATAATGACCATATTGGCACCATAATTGTTACGTTACGTTGCTAAGGCAATATCGGTAATCGTGTTGCACACGGATCCATGCATCGTGTTAAGCCAATAACATTATTTAGAGGAATGCTTTAAAAAGTCGATAGGAAATGTGCATATTACAATAAACATTCTGCTCAGTGTATAATACAACATATGTTTAGTGTTAATTGAATTGGAATGGTGCCCCCCATTTATATTATAATAGACTTATCTCTGCAATTACAACATAATTCGTTATTTTGTTTTAGGAATAAAAAAGTAAATACTAACATCACAACAAAACACACTGGCGCGAAGCCAATGGTTTGAAACTGATGTTTTATATTACTTTCTAAAATCGAATTATCATCCTTGAAGTAAAGTTCATTATTTGAAGAAAAAAAATCTAGCTGAAATTTGTTTCAAATGTATACTCAAGACAATTCGAGCGTCTTTAGATTGAATTGTAGCGGAACCATAATTATTTAATAGTGCATCTTCGACTTTTTTTCGCATGAAATAAGTAGATTCATACTTCTTTCAAAAATGTTTTACATCACGCACACGATGTCCCGTCTGCACGCAGTAGAATATATACGTACGTATTTATTATCAACAACATCACATGTATGACCAAACACTTTTGATTTGACGTGTCGGCAAATTGTATTGCAGTGCGATTTATTAAATTGTATTTTGAAAATAATTAAACATCCTTTGTATCGCTGTTTAGTTTATATTCACAACTGTATATATTTAATTTTTATATTTGAATATTTAATTCTGGGTTACCTTAAAAAACAAGTATTCCGCGGTCGGAGACATATGCCCCCAAACAGGGCTTTGAACTAGTGACCCCAATTTCAAAAGTGTTCATCTACTGTTCAGGGCCAATGCGCATGTGAAGTATCAAGCCAATCAGTCAATTTGCTGATGAGTTATTGATCGGAAAAAATCACACTTATTGTGAGATTGACCTTGACCTTTGACCTAGTGACCCCAATTTCGATAGGGGTCATCTACTATCCAAGGACAATGCGCATTGGAAGTATCAAGCCGATCGGTCGATTTGTTGACGAGTTAGTGATCAGAAACGCTTTTCCCACTTATTGTGCAAATGACCATGACATTTGACCTCGTGATCCCAATTTCAATAGGGGTAATCTCTTGTCCTAGGCCACTGCACATGAGAAGTATCAAGCTTATCGGTGTATTAGTTGACGAGTTTTTGATCGGAAACAATTTCACACTAAGCGTAAAAAAGTGACCGTGACCTTTGACCTAGTGACCTCAATTTCAATAGGGTTAATATACTGTCCAAGGCCAATACACATGTGAAGTATCAAGCCGAACGGTCAATTGGTTTGACAAGTTATTGATCGGTAAAAAAAATCACAATAGTTGTGATAGTGACCTTGACCTATGCCCTAGTGACACCAATATCAATAAGGATAATCTGCTGTCCATGGCCAATACACATGTGAAGTATCAAGCCAATCGGTCAATTGGTTGACGAGTTATTGATCGGAAACGATGTTCATACTAGTTGTGATAGTGACCTTGACTTTTTACCTAGTGACCACAATTTCAATAGGGTTCATCTATTGTCCGAGGCCAATGCAAATGTGAAGACTCAAGCCAATCGGTCGAATGGTTGACGAGTTATTGATCAGAAACGATTTTCACACTAAGTGTTCTAGTGACCTTGACCTTTGACCTAATAACTTCAATTTCAATAGGGGTTCTCACTGTCCAAGGCCAATACACATGTAAAGTATCAAGCCAATCGGTCAATTAGTAGACGAGTTATTGATCGGACACGATTTTCACACTTAGTAAGATAGTGACATTGACCTTTGACCTAGTGACTGCAATTACAAAAGCGGTCATCTACTGTCCAAGGCCCATGCACATGTGAAGTATCAAGCCAATATGTTAACTGGTTGACGAGTAATTAATCGGAAACTATATTCGCACTTAGTGTGATAATGACCTTGACCTTTGACCTAGTGATACCAATTTTAATATGGGTCATCTACTATCCAATGTCAATGCACATGTGAAGTATCAAGCCAATCGGTAAATTCTTTGACGAGTTATTGATCGGAAACGATTTTCATACTTAATGTAATAGTGACCTTGATCTTTGACCTAGTGACCCCAATTTTAACAGGGGTCCCCTACTGTACAAGGCCAATAAACATGTGAAGTATCAAGCCGATTGGTCAATTAATTGACGAGTTATAAATCGGAAACGATTTTCGCACTAAGTGTGATAGTGATACTTTTGACCTACTAACTACAATTTCAATAGGGGTCATCTACTGTCAAAAGCCAATGTACATGCGAAGTATCAAGCCAATCTGTCAATTCGTTTACGAGTAATGGATCGGAAACGAACTGGTCTACCGACATTCAGACTGGTCTACCGACATAGTCTACCTACAGACAGTCCGACCGACATCCAGCAAAACAATATACGCCTTCTTCTTCGAAGAGGGGCATAATAAAATTAACTTGATAAACAAGTTATTTGTAAGCACATTGAAAATTTGATAAATTAATGCATTAAAAATGCAATTGAATAATCCAAAATGGTAAAATTTCACATGTTTGTTTCTTAATACCGTATTTTAGTGTTTTTTAAACATAAGTATTGTTTTAAAAAGTTCATCTTGACCGTGCTTTGTTAAATGGGGTGTAAAATATGCGTTTGCACAGGCTAATCAGGGACGACTCTTTCCGCTCGGTATTGTATTGTTTAGTTAAAAGATTGTCTCTTCTAAGCAAAAATCAAGTTTAAAAGAAAGAGTCGTCCGTAATTAGCCCGGGCGGACTGCAAAGCCTGATCTGGGACGGCACTTTATGCACATGCATAAAACCCCTTTTGACTGGACACGGCCAATTGATATTGTACTCATGACAAGCAGATGATAACAAATTGGCGATGTTTCTGGAGTCTTGATGTTAATATATGTCATATGATATTTATGATATAATGTTGTATCTGATTAAAAGATACCAACGTTTATATTCAAAGCTATTGATTCTGTTACTAAAAAGCTGTATAAAATAAAGCATTAACCCATTTATGCCTAGCGTCTTGAAAAAAAGGCCTTGGCAAACAGCGTTGACCCAGATGATACGCCGCATGATGCGACGTCTCATCAGGGTCTGTGCTGTTTGCTTAAAGGAATTTCTGTAAGAAATATTCTAAATATAGAAATAAATATACTAGAACTCCCTAATTTTGGAAATAAATTGATCCAATTTTAAAGGATAGGATTTTTTTTCAAGACGCTAGGCATAAATGAGTTAATGCTTTATTTCAAACAGCTTTTTATTAACAGAATTTATAGCCTTTTTTCTAGACGCTAAGCATAAATGGGTTAAGCTGTTATTAAGCTGTCCTAAAGAATAGGAAACACCTTTTTTCTATGTTTAAAGGCGCTGGAAAAGTACATGCGGAATATACACACAATAGTTTGTCAAAATGTACGATGGAAAAGTGAGGCTTAAGCCAGCGTCGGGGTAAAGATTTGAAATTGATGAGAAAGTGTCGGTAATAGTCAGTGAACAAGTGCGCGCTACACGAGAATGTCCCAAAACAAAATGTCAGATAAACACTTGCAGACTTGAAGAAATTTTCAAAGAGTAGACCGATTGATTTGACTTATCTGCACATTCTTCATTTAATGTTAATGTATTTTGTATTTTATAGAAACAGTCATAGCATTCATAGATTAAGTAATGATTCACAGATTCTTAGATGCGAAGAATACAAGTAGCTTTAGGACTGTGTATGTATCCGGAAATGTAATATTGAAACACCTCAGAATAATTTTTACAAAATCGTTTTGCAGCAATTAATTGAAATAATTTTAAACATTCAACATGATCAATATATTAACACTTGCGTGTTAATATTATAATTTGTCATCGCAATGCAGACATTACACATGTATTGCCTGAACCGTTTTTCATTAACTTGTTATTTATGAACCTTCTAGATACGATGACTTTGTATAGAAATAAGTTGTGATATTACGTTCCTATAAATTTAATTCACAGATTGCAAGTTTTAATCTCTTTTCAATACACTACTTGATTCCGGGTATGAAACCCACTATCTCATTGCTTTATACAAGGGGGCAATATTGCAGTCATTTTCCCGGTTTAATCTTATTTCAAAATTTGGCCAACGATCAATATTCATGATACAAATATCACAAACAAACCATGTTAATTAAAGATGTAACGCAATCAATTACACCTAATTTGGGACAGAACAATTTCATTATCTCACCAGTAACTGCCAAATCACAAATACATTTTTGGACCGACATCAATTAGGCATGAAGCAACTCTGAAACATTTTTGTGTTTGTTATACATATGTTTTAAAAGCTTTTTCACATTATAATTGTAAAATAGAATAGCTTGGTGTTATGTGTACTTACACTTGCGTGTTGTGGTATTTATTATTGGATTAGTTTGTGGATAGGCTAGACCTTAACCGGTTAAAACTTGAAATGTTTTTATAATACATTTTTGACTGTTCAAAGACCGTGTCGAACTCTGTAATCTTGCTTTTACGTTTAATGTTTTGTAGAACGGAGTGTACTGTATTGAAACAGAACATGGTGGTTTGTCTAAAATAAAAGATAAACCAACAATAAGCTCTCTCTTGTTAATACGTTTATAAGTGTATAATTGAACTATATTTGATGTAGTTAACGATAAAAAGGCAAATAACAGTTTGATGCGACAATTTTATCCAGAATTGTATAATGGATTACGTCAAAATTAAGTAAAATATATATAAGTACATTTAATCGAATCGAATGAACTAGATGTTGTCCGTTTGTGATATTTCGTTAGTCATACGTTACTTTTTCTAAGACAATACAACCCTCATGGTAGCCAAAGCGAATCATGTCAATCAAGATTTATACCAATAAGAGTTATCAATATGTTCTCTTTTTCATTGCAGCTATGCAATTGATGTGCTTTATTAAAATAAACAGATATGCGTTTAAAAATAGTTTCTCTTTCTGGAGTGAAATTTTGATAATTGCTTTCATATTAGTGCGTTTGAAGGATGCATGTCGTACTATTCAAATGCGCGTGTGGGAAACAATACTGTTGAAAAATATAATGTTCTGAGAAAATGAAGTTAATTGTTGGATCAATAGCAAAACTTAAGCATGATATGAAATTGTTTCAACAGACACAAGATGCCGCATACGTGTATATTTATTGTACGATCATGGGGAAATATTTTTACTTGGAATCATCATATGTAATATCGTTCCAACGCCTTACAGGTCATATCAAAATCTAGTGTTTAAAATAATATCCAAAAAGTTTCAGTGATGCAGTTAAGTACGTTTGCTACACACTAATGATATCTAGCTTATAACGTGTCAAATACCTCTTCAATACATTTTGGCCGTGCTCTGTGAAAAGGGGGTTTAATGCATATGCGTCAAGTGTCGTCGACACTTTCCGCCTTAACTAGATTTTTGCTAAGAAGAGACAATCTTTAGACAAAAAATACAATAAAAGCGGAAAGTTCGTTCCTTATAAGCCTTTGCTAACTGCACAGGCTAATCAGGGACGACACTTTGCGCACAACAATTGAACCCGCTATTAACAGAGCACGGCTCGTGTGGCTGAAGGCATGCGCAAAACTCCATTGCAAATGGGTATAGATAATGAAATCATTCGTAAAATCGTAGATATGTAGTTAAGAAAATTGGTTTCAATAATCTGTGTTGATGGCATGAATAATTAAATGTAGAAAGCGGCGTTATTTAAGAGTATGTGCTTTTTGCAATGTATGCAGTATTTAAACTTCGCCAAATATATATTTAAGAACAATGAACACTTTCATAGAAAACGAAATACATTCAAAACATCGTTTTGTTTGTAAATCACCTTCAATGATTATATGAACATCACAATGTAAGAACGTATGTAATGGTATTTTGACAAATATGTGTATTATATGTATATGTGCAAGTATATCTACAAATGTTGAATTTATTGTTGAATTAGCTTGCATTTTACAATTAGAAATTGCATACTGCCTACTGTAACTTTTTTCTTTATAACAGCATGTGTTTGAGAATATTCCAAGTATAATAGCATTACGTGAACTCATTTATTGACACATTTATTGACACACTCATTTTAATGTAAGTTAATGTAAGTTATATTTGCATTAAACATGTGGTTATTGCAAACTATGTAAATGAAATAGCCATTTAAAGGTCGGCCTGTCAGTTGGAGGTAATGTAACCGTTTCTGAAGTATTGTTTATTTCAAAACAGGCGCCTTATGTATTCAACTCGATATTCCTAGGTTATTGACCCAACATCACGTCTACCGAATAGGTAACTTCCACATAAAAGCGTATATTAGCGATGCCTATCGAATATATTTATTTACCTACAAGAATTGTGAGTAAACTTTTGATCTAGATAGGTTCACAGGCTAGACAAAAATACCATAATATAATTTAAAACTCAAGAGCGAAAGATGGTTTTAGTGTAAGTCAATCAGACTTATTTCTACTTGAATAATGCAGTGATTTGGAATATATACATATAGAATTGCGTCTCAAAAAATAAAACCGACATGTTTTAATTTGTTTATCCCTCTTCATAATTAGTGCTATTTATATATATAAAGGGGTTTAATGCGTGTGCGTAAAGTGTCGCCCCAGATTAGCCTGTGGAGTCCGCACAGGCTTACAAGGGACGACATTTTCCGCCTAAACTGGATTATTGAGAAGAAGAGAATTTCTTAAACAGAAAATACCATAAAGGCAAAAAGTGTCGTCACCGATTAGATGTGCGGACTGCACAGGCTAATTTGGGCGACACTTTCCGCACATGCGTTAAATCCCCTTTGCACAGAGCGCGACTCATTTATGTATTCGTTTAAAGTCGGTATTTAAAGAAGGATGGCTCTTAAAGGTCGTCTTTATTTATTAAAAAAAAACAACATTCAGGTATTTGCGATTAAATAAATATCCCACCCGCCACGGCATGTAAGTATAATACTGCTTTATATAGAATGCGTAAGTGCCTAAGCTAACCAGACAACCTCCATAATTGGTACATCACACAAAGACATACAATGTTGGTTAGAATAAACAATATGATTGCTGAGCATTGAAGACTTGCCTTAAAATAAATTTCCCCAAAACACGACACAACATCCCGACTTTTGCAACAACATATTCTGCGAATAAAAAATGTCAGATATTCTCTATCATACTTTCTCATTGGCTCTCCGCCAAAATGATGAGGCTATGAGTAAGTGTCAATAAAGGTCAGCAATGTTAAATTAAGACATATAGAACTAGATTTCATATTTATTTAGACGTTATTCTTAACTAAATGTCACAGACACTACATCTAACCGCAATATATTATGAAAATGTAGTTTATTTATAAAATTTTAGTTTCAATTTGCTGCAGCTTACTTTCTACATAATTTTCGCAGAATAAACGGATATTACACAGCAATCAAATAATTGCGACAGTTAATTGAAAGAGGGGGGGGGGGGGGTAATAACCTTGATTATCTAACGGAAATCAATCCACAATTTCGCCGTTTTATAACTTTAATTACTTTTATTACTTTGTTAAATACCATTCACTTTGCAGATAAATAAGTAAAAAAGAGATAAGCATTTCATTCGTGTCAATAGTGGCTCTATATCTTGACTTTACTCGCTTCGAAATTGTTAAGTGAGATCACAAATGTACAGCTCACAATAAAAAAAAATCGTAGCGAGTTAAGTCCAGATTTAAAGCGTTTATTAATACTTAATGTGCGGGTATCATTTTTTTACTGATATGGCTGATATGACAATTAGGGAAATTTTAAAATGAAACATAAGAAATACAGGGTAAAATACTCCGAAAATCAATGTTTCGGCACGCGAGTCGCCATATTAATCGTCACGTGGTTTCCCCCCTCTGTGTAATTAGGCGTAATGGACCAATATCTTGATCGTCATGTGGTTAACAGTCACGTGGTTACCCCCTCTGTGTATGAGGCTAAGTCAACCACAGTCTTCATCGTCACGTGGTGACCCCCTCTGTGTCATGATGCGCAATCGACCACAATCTTGGTCGTCACGTGGTTACCCCCTCTGTGTAATGAGGCTTAATCCACCACAGTCTCCATCGTCACGTGGTTACCTCCTCTGTGTAATAAGGCGATATGGACCACAATCTTGGTCATCACGTGGTTACCCCCTCTGTGTAATGAGGCTTAATCGACCACAATCTTGATCGTCACCTGGTTACTCCCTGTGTGTAATGATGCTTAATCGACCACAGTCTTAATCGTCACGTGGTTACCCCCTCTGATTAATAAGGCGTAATAGACCACAATCTTGGTCGTCACGTGGTTACCCCCTCCGTATAATGAGGCTTAATCGACCACAATCTTGATCGTCACCAGTTTAACCCCCTCTGTGTAATGAGGCGTGATGGACCACAATCTTGATAGTCACATGTTTACCCCCTCTGTGTAATGAAGCTTAACGGACCACAATCGTGATCGTCACGCGGTTACTCCCTCTGCGTAATGAGGCTTAATCGACCACAATCTTGGTCGCCACGCGGTTAACCCCTCTGTGTAAAGAAGCGTAATTGACCACAATCTTGATCGTAGCGTGGTAACCCCCTCTGTGTAATTAAGCGTAATTGACCACAATCTTGATGGTCGCATGTTTATCCCCTCTGTGTAATGAGGTTTAATGGGCCCCAATCTTGATAAACACGTGGATACCTCCTCTGCGTAATGAGACTTAATCTTGATCGTCATGTGGTTACCCGTCACGTGGTTATACCCTCTTCGTAATGAGACTTAATCGACCTCAATATTGATCGTCACGTGGTTCCCCCTCTGTGTAATT
Organism: Dreissena polymorpha; assembly: GCF_020536995.1. NCBI lineage: Eukaryota > Metazoa > Mollusca > Bivalvia > Myida > Dreissenidae > Dreissena > Dreissena polymorpha. The sequence goes on along the minus strand of NC_068355.1, from coordinate 54,485,028 downwards.
TATGCTTAATCGACCACAATATTGATCGGCATGTGGTTACCACCCCCCCCCCCCCCCCCCCCTGTGTAATGACGCGTAATGGACCACAATCTTGATGGTCACATGTTTACCCCCTCTGTGTAATGAGGCTTAATCGACCACAATCTTGATCGTCACGCGAGTACCCCCTCTGTGTAATGAGGCGTAATGGGCCACAATCTTGATCGTGACGTGGCTACTCCCTCTGTGTAATGAGGCGTAATTGACCACAATCTTGATGGTCACATGTTTACTCCCTCTGTGTAATAAGGTTTAATGGACCACAATCTTGATAGTCACGTGGTTACCCGTTCTTCGTAATGAGACTTAATCGACCACAATCTTGATCGCCATGCGGTAACCCCCTCTGTGTAATGAGGCGTAATGGACCACAATCTTGATCTTCATGTGATTACCAGTCACGTGGTTACCCCCTCTACGTAATGAGGCTTAATGAACCACAATCTTGATAGTCACGTGGTTACCCGTCACGTGGTACCCCCATCTGTGTAATCAGGCTTAATGGACCACAATCTTAATAGTTACGTGGTAACCCGTCACGTGGTACCCCCCTCTGCGTAATGAGGCTTAATGGACCACAATCTTGATAGTCACATGGTTACCCGTCACGTGGTAACCCCCTTTGCGTAATGAAGCTTAATGGACCACAATCTTGGTAAGCTGTTCATTGTCAACGATATTCTAATCGTTTTCTATCGATCGCTCATACAACGTAGTAAGTCGTATAATTAAGGAAGGATGGGTTACATAATTTTATTAAATGTGATGCTTTACTAGATTAGCATGTCTGATAGTTAGTTGTTGCTATTATATTCATATGATATGATAATGAGCGAACATAACAACGGCGCAAAACACATATTTGTAAACAACGATTGCGTTTCAGATGTCGAAACATCGTTCCATTTCAATCGAAGATCATATAATATTACATGGAGACGTGGTGTCGTTTTGTCATGTTAGCATTCATTGTGTAATAGGTATAACAGCATTTGGTTTCAGCCATTTATAACGAAACTTATTTGTATTTTTTCATGTGCTGGTTAAATATATCTATAATTTTTGCTTCAATGCGTGCTACGGAACACCATTTCACTGCATTTGTCAATTTAGGACTACAAAACGACTAACCGAGGTAGACGCTTTGGATAACTAGAAACAATGAGCATGGTTTATCTAATTTTCTAATATTTTATCTGGGTAATTAATGCGAACACATATTATTGTTGTAAAAAAATCTATATTCATTTAATTTATATATGCAATTTATAACCAAAAAAACATGTAACATTGCTTTTAATTTTGAATAAATGCATAGCATCGTCGTATTAGAAATGATATGTTTACTCGTTACTCTGACCAATAGTCGTTACATGTTTTTATTGGTATATATAACGTATATATTTACACTTAAGTGTGCATGCAATAAACCAACATATTGGTGAAGTAATGTAATATATGCTATGTTTAGTTATAAGTTGATACACATATAGACTGTTTTCCATTTCAATATAAAGAAGTGAAACTCCAACTGCTGGAGCAGTATTGCATTCTCATGATATACAATACGTCGGTCCTTTATTTAAGGCAAGAGACCCATGAATTGCCAAAACAGTTCAAAACAGCACAATACAAAACAACATAAACACATATACGAATAAAGCTGGGGTCACCGCCTTGGAACGGTCAATTCAAAGCATTGGGGGTTTAAACCTGTTTTAGAGCGCTCAACCTCACACTTGGCCCAGCAATACTCATGATGTATAATTGTAAATAAAATTTAACCTTATAGCATTGCAACTCAAATTAATCAATAATAAAATGGAATTAAAACGCATTCAATTTAATTACCCTTTAATTACTCATTGGGTGGAAAGAGACCAGAGCAACACAGTTGCAATATTTTGAGGAACGATGAAATAAAACTAAGAACAAGTGTCAACTACATCCCGTCTTTAAAAGAAAAGGTTTAAGAACATAGCATCATAAAGTTAATATTTCAGATCATCATCGCGCAAATACAGGAAGAAGCTACGGAATCCGGATAGTGCCATCTATAATTTCGCCCTTCTTTCATCAAGGGCGACACTAGACACACGAAGCGATACACGGTATTTTTCGCGACAGTCGCGGCGATGCACGATGTATTTAACACGATATATCACCCTTGTGTAGGTAGCCCAAAAGGCTATATATCGTGTTAAATATATCGTGCGTCGCCACGACTGTCGCGCAAACTATCGTGTGTCGCCGCGACTGTCCCGAAAAATATCGTGCGTCGCCTCGACTGTCGCGAAAAAATATCGTGTATCGCTTGATATTTTGCGCGACAGTCGCGGCGACGCACGATATTTTATTATTCAAATATCGTCCATAGTATTTGAATCTCGTGTATCGGGGTCTAATTTCAGACCGCGACACTAGACACACGAAGCGATACTCGATATTAAGCGCGACAGTCGCGGCGACGCATGATATTTGTACTGTTCAAATATCGCTGTAATAATAATATTTTTATCATGCGTCGCGAAATATATCGTGCATTGCTTCGTGTGTGTAGTGTCGCCCTTGATGAAAGAAGGGCGAGATTATAGATGGCACTATCCGGATTCCGTAAGAGGCAGCAATAATGGGTGTAAAAGATCCATATTACATAGCTTGGTTGTTTATGTAACTGCTAAAAATAAATCAAACATAAAACGCCCGTCCGAGAGCAAATATAATAAAATTGAACGATATAAACCCATTGACCTATGCATGTAGATTAAATCTGTGAAAGTGTGTCGTATGAAGCAATAAAGAATTGATGATGTCAAAAAAAATGTAGCCAAGAACAGGTAAGGTGTATCGTATGACGTAATTCAGAAGCAATGACACGATGACGTGAAAAAAATCCAGGGGCAGACTGTAAAATTAAAAAATAACAAGGGCTGTTTGTAAAACATGCATGCCCCCCATATGGGCTGTCAGTTGTAGTGGCAGCCATTGTGTGAATACGTTTTTTGTCACTGTGACCTTGACATTTGACCTAGTGACCTGAAAATCAATAGCATTCATGTGCGAGTCATGATCAATGTACCTATGAAGTTTCATGATCCTAGGCGTAAGCGTTGTTGAGTTATCATCCGGAAACCATTTTACTGGTTCGAGTCACTGTGACCTTGACATTTGTCCTAGTGACCTGAAAATCAATAGCATTCATGTGCGAGTCATGATCAATGTACCTATGAAGTTTCATGATCCTAGGCGTAAGCGTTGTTGAGTTATCATCCGGAAACCATTTTACTGGTTCGAGTCACCGTGACCTTGACATTTGACCTAGCGACCTGAAAATCAATAGGGGTCATCAGCGAGTCATGATCAATGTACCTATGAAGTTTCATGATCCTAGGCGTAAGCGTTCTTGAGTTATCATTCGGAAACCATTTTTCTGTGTCGAGTCACCGTGACCTTGACCTTTGACCTAGTGACCTGAAAATTAATAGGGGTCATCTGCGAGTCATGATCAATGTACCTATGAAGTTTCATGATCCTAGGCCTAATTATTTTTTAGTTATCATCCGGAAACCATTTTACTGGTTCGAGTCACTGTGACCTTGACCTTTGATCTAGTGACCTGAAAATTAATAGGAGTCATCTGCAAATCATGATCAATGTACCTATGAAGTTTCATGATCCTAGGTTTAAGCGTTCTTGAGTTATCATCCGGAAACCATTTTACTGTGTCGAATCACCGTGACCTTTGACCTAGTGACCTGAAAATCAATAGGGCTCAACTGCGAGTCATGATCAATGTACCTATGAAGTTTCATGATCCTAGGTTTAAGCGTTCTTGAGTTATCATCCGGAAACCATTTTTCTGTGTCGAGTCACCGTGACCTTGACCTTTGACCTTGTGACCTGAAAATCAATAGGGGTCATCTGCCTATTATGATCAATGTACCTTTAAAGTTTCATGATCCTAGGCGTAAGCGTTCTTGAGTTATCATCCGGAAACCATTTTACTGGTTCGAGTCACCGTGACCTTTAACCTAGTGACCTGAAAATCAATAGGGGTCATCTGCAAGTCATGATCAATGTACCTATGAAGTTTCATGATCCTAGGCGTAAGCGTTCTTGAGTTATTATCCGGAAACCATTCAGTGGACGGACCGACGGACCGACCGACATGTGCAAAACAATAAACCCCCTCTTTTTCGAAGGGGGGGGGGGCATACACATATTACAGGGGCGGTACTGTTAAATTGAATTACCAATTAAACCAGCTTAGGTGATTGAATATTTAAGAATCAAACATATAAAATGGTCATTCCATTAATGATTCCAAATTTTAAGAGTTATACAATGATGGGTTGGAAATTCTATTAGTTAAATGCCATTTTAAAGAAACATTATATTTTGAAATTAAATCACCATACTTGGAGTGAAATTTAGCGAATTTACTTCTTAGGTTATGATACAAGAAACCTTGTTTTAGCAATTTCTTTGTTAATATACGTTTACGATCATTAAAATCCATAATACATGAACATGCTCTGGCATAACGTATCAAATGCGAAATGTAAATACCATAGGGTGGACCTTTAGGGATGTTACCATCTAGGAACGGAAAATTCACAATTACAAAGTTTAAGTCGTCCCGTTTGTCGTATAAACTTGTTTTAATCATATTATCATCAATAGTAAGATGTAAGTCTAAAAACGCAGCACCTGTATCGGATTGACACGATCTATTTAAGACTAGTTCGTTTGGGTAGATTTTGTGAATATATTGTTCAAAGAATGAGATATCTAAATTAGGTATGTCCTACTAGTTAGGTTAAACCGTTGAATCAAATCTAGTTGTTTAGTTTTCGATAATTCTAACATAAATCGCCTTCATAACAATATAAAAAAAGAGCAGCTATAAGTGGCGCACAATAACCATAGGAACGCCAATAATTTGTTTAAATATTGTACCATTAAATTCAACGAACAAATTATTCAGAAGAAAAGTAAGTGCTGCACAAAAATCAAGACAAGTCCAAATGTTGTGTTTATCTAATATTTGATTAGTAAAAAAAGGCTGTTTTAGTGTTTAAAGCAAGATACGAACACTTCTCTCTAGCAAATGTTTTTTCAATCAAAGAAACAAGTTTGGATTTTATTAAAGTGTAAGGAAGCGTTGTATAAAGTGTAGAAAAATCATAAGTGCTCACTTGTGAAACCTTTTATTTTTTATTTTCAATTTTATCAATAACTTTTCAGGAGTTTTTTATGGACCAAATTAGGTTTATATTACTACTTTTATGAACATTATTACAATATTTAGATATATGATATCTATTAGCACCCAATGCAGATGTAAGATACACTGATAATTGCTTGGTGGTACAAGACACTGAATTAGCGATAAAGCGACTATTTTATGGCGTTTTAATCAAATCGTCACATCAAAACGTGTGATGTAAGAGGATAATTTTTTTGTGAGTAGGCATGCACTTTCACTTCAGGCATGCACTTTGTTTTACATTCTTTAAAATAGTAAATCATTCGCCGTATTAGCTGAAAGAAAACGTTTGTTTTTTTTTAATAATAAGTACTGTTAATTGTATACCATGAACATATTATTTTCATTCTGTTATAAAAGGTCGACGAACGAAGTTCTTCAAATGAGTGTACATCGTGATGTAATTTATGTGCTCGTCATGTACAACACATGAGGCATGCCAACTGGTGTTTCTTTCATAATAATAATTTTGTGGTGCGATGAAAGGTTAAACCTTGCATGCCCACATTCAAATAGATAAGGAAATAGAAAAGGGATTAACTAAAAAACATGTATAAAATGTGAAAAACAAATGAATCCAACATAAAATTGTATTTGTACGACGATAAAATGTATCACTTCGATACATATAAATGTATCCGAGTTTATAGGACAAGTCGCCGCACAAAAGACAATAATAAAATAAATATGCGACTCAAAAATATTCAGATATGTTGGCAATTATATGTAATGTTACTTCGAATCATTAATTTTGTGTGCACCTGTTGCGTTCTATAGATCTACTGGCACTTCGACAACTCGAAACGGACAATTTGCTATCTAAGAAACGTTCTCAGGTACATTAAGTGCGTATTCAAACTTTCTGAAATGCCTTTGTTGAAAATATTCAGAGCCTCATACACACATTAATTACTCACGTGTTTTCGAAGCGGTTATTTTGCATAACTAGAATATTTGTGATGCGAATATGTAGCATGCTTGCGAGCGTGCAACAAAACAATGCTGCAAACACGCCTAATCATTCTACGTAGTATATAGAGGATATGTGTTGGATTCGATGGAATATCGATTTTATTTCACGAGTGATCATACAAATTAATATTTTCACGAGTGGCGCAGCCACGAGTTAAAATATGTATTTTTTATGATCACGAGTGAATTAAAAATCGATATTCCATCGAATCCAACAAATTTTCTTTTTATTTTATGCTTTTTGATCGTTTATTTACATTGCAAAAGAGTTTAACTGGATAATTTCGCTGGATTTATGACGTCATTCCGTCGACAAAATGACGTCATTTCACAGTAAATTAGTGAAAAATATCGATATTTTTCACTGTTATTTTTCACTGTTTAAAACAGTGAAATACCAGTTTTATTTCACTGATATTTCTCTATAAACCACCGGAAAGTATAAAATAAAGTGCCGAAAATCATAATCGAATAACGGACCACTGAAACTCCGGAGATATTTTCGGGAAAAAGAATCTTGTTTACCTCCAGACGTTATTTATTTCATGTAAACTATCGATTTTCTATACGGCAAAAGACGAGATATACATCACATATAATAAAGAAGTACAATTATTAACAATGGGTTCAACACGCTTTAAACTTAAATGCAAAATAGTGGAGTGTAAACCGTATTAATTGCAATAATCCAAATACAAAATTCGTTAAAATGTAGGCGTTCATATTATTTTTACTTTAATACTTCATGGCTTCGTTTCACGACCATGTCATATGGAGCGAAAAAAATGATTACATAAAGCACTTATATACATTATTGTTTGCATACACATACAACATAATATAGTGTTTTTTTAATGAAACCTAAATATTTTTTCTTGAAAAGTCTGTATTCGTATAAAATATAAAAGATCATATCTGGAATATGGCAGACGTTTTTTTTCGCCAATAAAATGTTTTGTCTTAAGCTTTATGAAAAATATTTATCAAATAACAACAGACTTGTTGTTCATGTTTCTGTGCGAGTATGTTTTTGTCAGACAAATTATTCATTGCCTCATAACGGTATTATCACAATAATAATGTATAAAATAGGGTTGATCTGACCATCTGTATCATGTCTAAATGTGGTCGCTTCATAGATAACTACTTCGAAAGGCATGAAAACGTTTTCCGAATGGTAATAAAGATAATGTACAGATAGATGACTGAGTAAAATATGCCGATTTCAAATTAAGATCCCTAAAGAAGGTCGAATATTCGAGCTTATGTTTCAGTCATGCTCCATATTTCCATTTATTTGTATTTACCAGGGCTCACTTCATAAAGAACGGTGATTTTATGTCAGTCATAAATACACGCCTTTGTACATTTTATAAATTAAACGTAAAGGAAATACAATCGTGTTGTTGACGTTTAAAAACGATTGAAAACAATTCGAGCAAAGACAATGGGAACATGACTCATGAATTTGTTTACAAATATGCTCTCATTCAATGAGTCTTGAACCGATATGTAATGGTTTGATAAATATAATTATAAGTATCATAATTATTAATAACTATAATAATTATAATACTTATTAATAACTATAATTATAATAATACTTATTAATAACTATAATTATAATCATACTAATAATAAAACTTATTGTTATATAATTATAATTATAGCTTATTGCAATCGTGTTAACCAGCTATATGTGTCATGCTTGTAACTTAACTTAAAACTTGTCTTATCTAATATATTGTGTAAAGTATATACCGGTTTGCTTTAATATGTAGATGTGTATAGTTACCTTTCAAAAGACAAACAATGCGTGCATAATGAAATGTTACATTTCACAAGCTAACTGTGTCGGTCTGCAGAGGTTACGATCTACAGATTTATGGGCACATCTTCAAATCGAAACGGACAATTAACTTCCAAAGAACCTTGGCCAATTGCCTGAAGTATGCACTTATGCGCAATACAAAGCCTTTTGTTTCAAACCTTTCATATCATCGAATATCTGTTACCAAAATTCTAACAAAGCTCAATACAAACATTGAGTACCTCATTAAGATCAAACTTCACATATTGATATAACTATGTGAAAGCTCAAGTTAATATGCTGGTAAGCAGGTGGTAGTAATTAGTTATCTCATCTATCATATTGACATGGATCAGGCTACACGCAGCATGTGCTTGTGGTGGTATATGCTCATGAACTATTCGTCTCTGGATACAAACTGTACTTTTAAATGAAATATAAATTCAATTAACCAGCTGTCATGAATTCAACTGAATTTGCTATGTACTAGTTGCAAGACATAATACAAATAATCCAAAATACGAAAGAAGTTATATGCATATTCGAATGTCGTGTAAATTGAAAATGTATTAGACACGATTTTAATTCACAAGTTTGAATTATTATCGTTGAGTTGCGCAATAATCTTTAACGTTTTCACCCTAATAGACATATACATGTAGTGCTAAAGGAGGAAGGTCGTGTGTCGTCGAGTAATCCAACCCCGTACAAAAGCTCATCGCTAAAGCAACCGAAGCAACAATGAACGAAAACGAGCGCTTGATTGAAGAATATGCCTATACAGAAGAAACTATAATCCACGTTGGTGAACGCCTCATGTAAGCCCGCCTTTCTTTACTTTTTTTTTTCAAAATGAAGGCGTCAACAAACATAGGGACTTAAACTGTAGGAACTATATATGAAACATGGAGAGCAGCTCAAATAGCAAATGGGATGAAGCGCTGTAACATCTAAGTACTTGAAATACATGTATGTAAAAGACGATCGAATGGATCCGGTTATTGGGCAGACAACACAGGAAAAGAACTTATCATATGTACCAATACCATCAAATATATGACTGAAAATGGCTAGCTGTTTACAGGCATGTGTACTGGATCTCAAAGATAGGACAATTTTGATTTTTACCATCAACTGTGATGGGAGGCATCCAAATCAAGTTTTCAGCCTTCAAAAACACTGCATATAGACCTCAGTCACAATTCAGCACCTTACGACTTAAACAATCAAACTTCAAGAACACCTTCTCAGTTTCTCTAAAGAACAGAGTTTAGGCCTTCGGTATGGTGACAACAAAAATGCCACGGTAAGACATTTGGAGTTTCTGAGGCACACATGGAAAGACGCGTGCCACTAAGTGCCACGATGTCCTGGGAAAAAGAGACCACACAATAAAATAATGACTTTCCGGCAAAATATGGATCCTGATACAAAACAAGCGAGACATAACACATACCTGGGCAACGGCGTGTCAGCCACAGATGGTTCGGATGAAGACGTAAATTTTAAACTCGTGAAAGCCAAATATGCCTTCAACACTCAAGGCCAGTCAGGAAAGCAGCACCCCTCTCTATTGGCAGTAAACTAGAGATGTTAAACAGCAATGTCAAGTACGTCTTCATCAATTGTTATGAAACATGGAGAGTCTCCAACCATATGACCTACAAGCCCCAAATCTTCATGAACATGTATTTTCGAAACATCATCAAGATATGTTGGACAGCGAGTTGAAGAACACCTACTTGAATAGGTAAACCACGACCCAATCGGACAGCAATTTGCAATGCGTAAATAGAGGTGTATTGGTCATACTTTGAGAAACCTCTAGAAGACATCACACGGCAGGTCTTCCAGTTGATTTCCTAAGACAAGTGACGCGTCGGACGCCATACAAAATTAACAAGTGATCATGTAAGGAATAAATTAAGCATTGTAACATTTAATAGCGACAATAAAAAAGCATCCGAAACATACTCATTTTTCAACAAGGATATGCAATGCAAATTAAAATAAAATGCAATTCGTTTCCTATGAAAGATAATACATGCTTGAAAAGACAACTTGTATAGCTTTTTGCAATCGTGTTACCCAGCTATATGTGTCATGCTTATAACTTTATTTATGATTTTACTATCTAATGCATGGCGTAAATGTAGATACCGGTTTGCTTTAATATGTAGCTATGTATAGTTACCTTTTAAAAGACAAGCAATGCATTCGTAATAAAATCTTAAATTTCACAAGCTGTGTCGGTCTGCTGTATTGTTATCATATTTAACTTGTTGTCAGTCGGTATAATTTTCTTCCCTTTGTAAGAGTACGTTCGAAGTCATTTTTGAATAAAATTGTAATTAATAACGCACGACTCTTTCTCACAGAACGATATTCTGATCTAAAACAATGATTATTTTTGGAACGCGGAGTAATACACTGACCTTGGTTACACTATAATCATTATCAAAGTACGACAAACACTCATGAAAACGCGAAATTATCAAGTTAAACTAATTTTGTTTAAATAAAACGTTTTACTGAATAACAAGTGGGATAAATAGAATAATAGATTAGTGTTGATTATAGATCAGGTTTATCATGCGAGGCTTAGAAAACAAAAAGCGCGAGCGTTGGAAATGTATCTATCTTGTAATATTTCTACACATGTTGTGTATCGTGTTATTTCTTAAAAGTTGACCAAGCATTTGTAAAAATATTGCAAGACATGTACATTTCCAGAAAGGTAATTCATTTATGCGTTGAATAAGACCGAGATCGTGAAAATCGCTGCAAAGTTGATGAAGTAATGGCTGTTCGAAGCGATACAACCTGTTTTCGGGTTATTTCGAGTTGAATACCTATATTTTATAGAGTTTTTTTTTTCCAGAAAAGATTATTTTTCGTTATAATATGATTATTTATCATTCAAAATGATGTTTCACTAATTAATATCATAGCAATACGCTAACCACCTGTGCTTTTGACGATTTAAAAACCTGGAAATTATAAAGCATTGCAACGCGAAACGATTGCATAATTTTGAGAGTTCTGTTGTTGTCGTTATATTTTATGAAACTTCAAGGATTGCTTATATGAAGTATAAAATACATTCTACATTGTATGTGGAAGGATGGCCTAGTGGGTTAAGTGGTGGACTTTTTACTCCAGGACTCCATGGGTCAATGGTTCGAGCCCTGCTGAGGGTTACTTTTTTTTCTTTTTTTAAATTTTATTCTTGATTTTTAACTGGAGCTTTTTAGATCCAGTTTAGGATAATCTGGGACAACGCTTACCGCCAGAGCTGGATATTTGCCAAAAAGAGACGTTCGTTAAACAGAAATTATCATAAAAGGGGAAGTGTCGTCCCTGTAAATATGAAGTGACAGAAAACTCGCAATACAAACATTATTATCATGTCGATGTTCTTTACGAGCGTTTAGTATTCGCATGGCTTATTAAGACTTAAAGACATGCAATTAAAAATGTCCATATACACGTTCAACAAAATGTACACCGCATACAAATGAGAAACTACGCTTTTAACATCATGTTGTATTTTCAACGGAATACAAACATATCTTCGACACATGTTTTTTTCTTGTCGTTAATAAACTTTAAATATGTATGTTAATGTCACGAAGGTGTACAGTGGTGTATAATTTTCTTTATATTAAAATGTGATGGTTTATGTGTTGATGTAGAATCATTCATGTTTACTTTAAAAGAAGATGCATTTTGGGGTTTTGCATTAACATTCAATAAATGGAAACAAACATTTGATTCGATTATATCTGCTGAGCGTGCCGCAAGACTAACGTAAGTATTACTGTTTAATATGATTGCTTCAATAAAAATGGAGATGTTATTATTCTGTAAACAAATCGTATATGTATCCTGAGGTATATCCATAGTATCTGAATGAAACTATTTGTATTATGATGTGCGGTTTGAACCACACTTCTTACCACAGAATGACCCAGTTTGTTTGTTGTTGCTTATTTAGTATTATTACTAAATAAGCTTGACTTTACTGCACTAATTATGATCTTCAACATGTTCAACATTTACCCAATATGTTATTGTATTATCGTTTATATTGTTTTCATAACGTTTGTTATGATCTAAAATATCCGTTTTTTATGCGATCTTTGTAATTTATTTAAATAAATTTAAAGAGTACGTAAAAAGTCTGAGTTGAATTAAAGCTACTTTTGTTTAATAACTTGCGAATAAAATTGCAAAATAATAGATTTCATATCAATACATTAAAAAACTTAAGAGTTTTTTATAATCAGTGAAGTGTTTTATAGTAAAGAAAAAATATAATTTGTAAACAAGATATTTATTACACTTTTATCCTCAGATGATGTAAACGGTATTATAAGCATTAATCTCTGAAACATTTATTTGTATTTGTTTACGTGTCAAAAGACAAAACAAAGCCTTCTAATATAAGACTACCTTTTCGGAGGTTAATTGCCCCGGCTGCTGCGTTCTAAAGATCTACCAGCACATCCACTTATTGATACGGGAAATAAAATTCATAGGAATCGCTCCCATCTGTCTAGAGTTCTTAAGCCCACTACAAAGTCTTTTGTTTGCAATCCTTCCAAATCAAATCATCGTAGATGTTTCAGCATCGCATGCTAGTCGGCGCAGTTATTGCAAAACGAACTATTAACATCGCTTCCCTTTACAGGTTTCAATCGTTTTAGTACAAACGTAAAATATTGATTGAGAAAGAGCAGTCGATGTTAAGATGTTGGCTCGTAATTTGTATTTAAAGCACGTTTTATGCATTTAGAATGCTTAGGAACGCATTTTTGTTTGCAGTGATATAATAACGATAACTTTTCCTTCACGCATAACTTATTTCACTTAAAGTCAAATATATATTCAGATAGGAAAAATCAAATGGTCTTTTATTTCCATTATTTTAGTACAGTTGTCTATCTATAAGCATGTCTGCATTTGCTTTAACATCACAAACAAGAAAAATACACATTAACATTCCTAGTGGAGATTTTACAAATGTGAGTAAAATTCACGTCAAACCAAGAAAAAATTTGTTTAATTGTTTCGATTCAACGGATCTAAAGGTAAGAACTGAATACATTATTTCAAACAGTTAAAAATGTTTATGAGTAACATAATGTCAAAAATTGTGAAACTGATTAGTATAATAATAAAAGATGAACACAAACGGTTTTATCTTTGTAAATAATTTCGTAATAATCGCGCACATTATTATTTATTAAGACGTAATAAGTACACTTATTTCAAATTTATCAAAACAAAACAGTCTCTACATTTCCTTTAAATTTTGATGGTCTATACTAGCAAAAACACTTTCGAACTTGTCTCACAAAAGCCTTTGGCAATTATGTATACCGTAACATTGATATTACTAAAGCACCGTACTGCGTGCTACAGTTGAAGCATAGTTTTACATATTACGTAACACTAATCCAAATAACGTACCTTTCCAAGTTTTTAATTGTCGGAGTTTTGTATCCAACACACTTTATTCAAAACCGGTTATTTAAGAAATGGGACAACACATATTTATTGAATCCTCAATGTATACCAATTTACTCGGTATATGTAAAGAACATATAGGTTTTATATTTCATACAGTTGATTTTATTTTTCGATGTCATTCTGACCTTTGCCTCACCCTTTACAGTTCTAAATTAAGATTAGTATCACATTGTAAGATGTTCTTAACACTGTAGCATGCTGCTTGACACTTACTGCAACACGTTTTATTTTCTTCAACAGTGTGTTAAGGTTAATTGCAATACGAGTGAATGGCATGGTACCTGATACATGTGATTGTATCTGCATAACATACAATAACCCAACACGGTTGCCGGTTAATAGCTTATGATTGAAGCTTTATAATACAATATTTGTTCTTTTAAAATTGTTTAGCTTTGAACAAACTGTTACCAGTAGATTACAACGATCATAACAACAATGCTAAACGTCAGTCGCCTTATAACACTTACATTTTTCTCCCCTTATCTTCCACAGGGTATTAGCAGCGACGAAAAAATTTGTTAAGGTGCGCTCGCTCTATATAAACAATCACTCTTCATGTTGATGTATATCAGAAGGGGTAATCACGTGACAAACAAGATGGCGACGTCTTTGCCGAGGCAGGTAGTTTTCGTCGTTTTAAACGCTTTATTACTTGTATATTTTTTTATTCCGCTCACTTTCCAGCCATATTAGGAAGAAAGTTACTGGCTTTTATTTCATAGTAATATTCGCTCTATATCTCGAAGTAAGTTGATCGGTGCGAATTTTTCTTAGCGGGATGACCTAATTAGGGTTCCACTTAGAAAATTTGCGGTGAGTAAAGTCGAAATATAAAGCGAATATAAATACGAAATAAACGCTTATCACCTTTTGACTGATATGCTTAAAAGTGAGCGTCATTTTAAAAAATAAACCGAAGCATATAAAGGGTATAAAACGGCGAAAAATAAATGTCTCAGTATGGACGTCGCCATCTTGAATATGTGCGTAAGGCACATGTTCAACAGATGTAATGAGATACTTGATATTATTATTGTACTCGGTCAATGGACCCAAGGTCACGGACAGTTCGCTCTTGTAGCATCTCTGATGTAGGAAACGTAAAGCAGTGTTCAACATATCATTGCCCTCTAAATACGACAAGTGCTTACAAAACAAGTATAAACAAGCTGCATGTATGATAAAGAGCGAAGCTAGCTATTAACGTTTACAACAATATATAATACGAATGATAAAAGGTCTAGTGTTTACGGAAATATTGCCATTTACAAAGTTGCAATTACGTATATGGCGGTGGCATCATCCACATAACAATTTTATGTCAACAATTTATTTTATAGGCAGCTATGTTGAGGTTTATATTTATATTAAGAGTCATTCATGACTTTCATGCGTCTTTTAGTTATATTACTTTAATATTTACATGTCAACATATTATACTATGAATCTATTTTAAAAGCATTTAATCGTATAAATGTAAAAAACATTTCGTATAGTCTTATAATGGGAAATGGGATATAAGATATTAAGTGCAGTATTTATATATATATATATATATGAAAAAAATCTGACATACTAACATAATATGATCTATTTGCTTTGCATATTTTATTATCTAAAAACCATATTATTGATTAATAATTAATCGATTTGGAAAGAAAAATACGCATTTTATGTTCGTTTGTTGCTAAAATGAGAAAAACAAAATATCACGTTTATTGAGTTATCGATTGCTTTAATCTCATTGCATAATAAACTTCAGAGTTTTAATATTATTAAACAACCACTTCTAACACATATTTAAATATCCTTTCTTGCAAGTGCATTAATGCATAAAGTGTTTCGAATCCTTAGCGTCGTAAATGTCTTTGTTTCGAATCCTTAGCGTCGTATATGTCTTTGTCTTGTTTATGTTGTGGATAACCTCTGAATTCTAGTCGTTAAATATCGCAAGGGAGAGAGCACTAAATTCATGTAACGTGGAATACGCGGTAGTTAGATGCACTTTATTATATATGTATTTATTGAAGAGCAAATAGTTACATTTTTGGATTGGTATTTTAATGACATTCACCAAGTTCACATGGTTATATACAACTCCATAACTATTGGAAAAAAACATAAACCAGGCATAGACATATACGAAGTTAAAACTGGGCAACAATCTATGTAATTATGGACTTTCAAGAAAGGATATTGAAATATGTTTTCAAATCTTCTGGACTAAACGCTTAATTAAAATTTATGATACACACATATATATTTATACATGTTCCTTAAGCATAAGCTTGAATACACGGATGATATACAAGTGTTGTCTGCTTTAACGCTAACGTAAACATTAGTGCATATCGTTAAACTCGTAGTGCGAATTCCTTTATCTATTCATACCGTCATCAGTAGTTTGTAATTCTAGTTCTTTATAACAAAGTCAGCTTGTTCATGATATGCTGACCCGTGGTATCCTTTCTTATATGTCTAATACTTATCATATTAACGACATTGAGACAAATCAGGCTAGCCTTCATGTTCGCAATAAACAGTTATCGATATATAACCATGTAAATAAATTGCAAAAGAACTGTATTACATATTAATCTTCAATAGGATGTATTGCAAGATCTTAAACTGTTTACCGCACAGTGCTTTGTATATTTGTCATTTGTCAGAGGAGCATTTATAATCTTACTTTAATATAGTCTTTAACGGGTATGTTTTACTGCATATCTTTTTCCCCCGAGACCTTCAATGGTGGTCACAACGAAGGTCAATTCGAGCAAAAGGTACGCAGGACGAATATATAAGTTCTTTTAAAAGCATTAAGTTTCAAGATATTGTAGGATGAACGATTATATGTGCTGGTTCATAGAAACAAACAAAAACACAATTGAACAATACCATACAATGTTTATTCGCTTAAGAATTAACCATTTTAAACAACGCAAGCTATTTAACTATGTATATATATATATATATATATATATATATATATATATATATATATATATATATATATACGTATTATCTGTCGTAGAAGGAGAAGAAGAAGAAGAAGAACTTTTATTTCGACAAATACATATACATATTTACACACTTGAAATAGGCCGTTATGTGTAATATTATCACAACGAACATGCTCGATTCCATTTGATGACGTTTTAATCAATCAGCGTTACTTGACGCAAATACGTACATAGTTTACATGAGCTTCTCAAAGACCTCGACTTAGAAAGCAGACTTGCTAAAACTCTATCGAATAGAGGTATGCATATAAATGTTAACATCGTCTATATAAATATACGACATCTCCCTTTTTTCAATAAGTTGAAGCCTTTAAAAACATACAGTACATAAATATATATATATTACTAAAACAATGATCACTGAACTTCTTGTTGACGGAGTGTTCCAACTGTTTAGACTTCTGGAATGTTTCTTGGTGAAATGTTCCGAATGTTTATATTGTATCATCATCATGTAATGCTTAATTAAATTTTCAGAAATTATTTCTTTAAAATGAAAAGAAAACAAAAAACACACACAAAAAAACACATAATAAAATGTATAACACTTGACTAGAGCTATGAAATGTTATTAACACCTATTGTTTTAGCAACACATTAAAATGAGGTGTTTCTTAATTATTTGTTATTTATGAAACTCAGCTAAATATCTTGACAAGTGACTGCAAGGGTTTATTATGCCCATTAACACTACAGATCACTTTGTCATCACAAACTCACTGTATTTTGGGGTTTATTATGCCCATTTACACTACAGATCACTTTGTCATCACAAAATCTCTGTATTTTGTTGGCATCTTAACGTTTCGACCGGAACGGGTGGTTGTTCCCTCTGTTGTTGGTACTGGTAATGGAATGTCAGCTGGAGGTTGGTGCTTATTTTCTGATTGGTGGTTATCCTCCGGATGTAGATAAGGAACATCTTCTCGGTCGTTCCCATGTGGTGTAAAACACGCCTTTGTTGGACGAAGGTGTGTACGATTGCGGCGATATAATTCTCCATTGTTTTTGTTACGAACAATGTAAGATCTTCGAGATTGATGTTTTTGAACTACTGTCGCCGGTTCCCATTTTAAATTTTCGTTTCGTTTCATGATGATTTGTTGCCCATCTTGTAAATTAACCAGTTCTTTCGAACAGTGTTTATCAAATTGGCTTTTGTTCATTTTTTTGCAGAAAACGTTTTTTCTTAACTATGTTGTTGGTAGTCGTTTTCTGCAAAAGCGGCTTTGTTATTGGTAGTGTCGTTTTCAGTCGTCTACCGAGGAATAGTTGTGCTGGCGATTTATCTATTCCTTCTATATTAGTGTCTGTAGATCATGATGGACAAATATGGATCACTGGCTTTCTTTAACAGATTTTTTATTGTCTGTACCCCTCGTTCAACCAGTCCATTAGACTGTGGGTACATTGGAGAACTAGTCACGTGCACAAAACCGTAATTTCTGGCAAATTTGGTAAAACGAGCACTGGAAAACTGCGGTCCATTGTCTGAATAGAGTTCATCTGGTATGCCATATCTTAAAAATTGGCTCTTTAAATACATTATGGTATTATCACCCGACAAATCGTCTAGATTCGCGATTTCAGGCCATGAACTGAATCGATCAACAGAAAGCAAGTAGTTTTGTCCCTTGAATTGAAATTAATCCACGCTTATTTTTGACCACGGCCTTTCTGGAACTTCTGTAATGACTAATGGTTCTTATGGATTTCTAGTTTGGTTTTCTACACATTTCTCACATGCGGCTACCCTATTTTTAATTTCAGTGGACATTCCCGGCCAAAACAGCGTTTCCCTAGCTCTGCTTTTGCATTTGGTGATTCCAAAATGTGCTTCATGTATTTTGTCCAACATGTCTGGTCTCAATGACTCAGGCACTATCAGTTTGTGAGACTTAAACAACAAATTGTCAACTACCGTAATTTCGTCGCGAAAGTTCCAGTACGGTTGTACTCTATAATCAAACAGTTTTTAACTGGTTGGCCAACCTGTCAATACAACATCTTTTAATGCTTTCATGGCTGAATCATTGTGTGTTTTTGTTTGAAATGTGTTTTTTACTGGTTGGCCAACCTGTCAATACAACATCTTTTAATGCTTTCATGGCTGAATCATTGTGTGTTTCTGTTTGAAATGTGTCCATTGTCTCTTTTGAGACAGGCTAATATGATATTAGATTTAACGTTAACTCTTCAGAATTCAAGTCTTCTATTGTTTCATTCAAGAACGCCCTACTTAAGCAATCCGAAATGAACATTTCCGCCCCTGGTTTGTAGACAACCTCAATGTTATATCTTTGTAAAGCCAAAAAAATTCTTTGCAAACGCGGTGGAGCTTGATGTAGCGTTTTTTTGAATATTGCCTGTAGTGGTTTATGATCACTTTCAACTTTTATGTTTTGTCCAAATACATATTGGTGGAACTTGGTACAGTCATATGAAATCGCGAGAGCCTCTTTTTCAATTTGCGCGTAATTTTGCTGTGCTGTAGTTAAAGCTCTGGATCCATATGCTATAGGCTGATTGTTCTGAAGAAGTACTGCGTCAACTCCTTTTGATGACGCGTCTACAGATAATATGATTTCCTCTTGAGGATCAAAGTATCGAAGTACTGGCGTTGTACTCACAGCATATTTTAATGCTTCAAAAGACTCTTTTTGTTCTTTTTCCCAGTGCCATTCTGTTTCTTTCACCAGAAGTATTCGTAATGGAGCACTTATTTGAGATAAGTTTGGAATGAACTTGGCTAAATAATTTATAAAACCCAGAAATGTCATAAGCTCCTTTGTGTTTTTGGGTTCTACCATGTCTTTTACAGCTCTAATCTTCTCAGGATCAGGTTTGAGACCTTCTCCTGATAATATATGTCCAACATAACTAATTGATGATTTTCTAAACTGGCATTTGTCCTTATTCAGTTTCAAGTTATGTTCATCTATGCGCTGTAATACCAAGTTCAGCCGTTTGTCATGCTCTGGTCACACTTTTGTTACAGTTTCTCATACCACCTTCAATACCTTACCGATCTCTTTGATATTTTGCATGTAGGTACCTTGCATGGACCTCTACCTTTTGATGAGGTCACTGGGGTCAAGGTCAAGACCACCGAGGCTAATATTAGATTTTTCCGTCACACTTTTGTTACAGTTTCTCATAGCACCTTCAATACTTTACCGATCTCTTTCATATTTGACATGTCGGTACCTTGAATAGACCTCTACCTTTTGATGAGGTTTGAGGTCACTGGGGTCAAGGTCACCGAGGCTAATAATAGATTTTTCCGCCACACTTTTGTTACAGTTTCTCATAGCGCCTTCAATACTTTACCGATCTCTTTCATATTTGGCATGTAGGAACCTTGCATGGAGCTCTACTTTTTGATGAGGTCACTGGGGTCAAGATCAAGGTCACCGAGGCTAATAATAGATTTTCTGTCATGCTTTTGTTACTTTACCGATCTCTTTCATATTTTGCATGTAGGTACCTTCCATGGACCTCTACCTTTTGATGAGGTTTGAGGTCACTGGGCTCAAGCTCATCAAGGCTAATAATAGATTTTCCGTCACCCTTTTCATACAGTTTCTCATAGCAATACTTTACCGATCTCATTTATATTTGGCATGAAGGTACCTTGCATGGGCCTCTACCTTTTGAGGAGGTTAGAGGTCACTGGGGTCAGGGTTAAGGTCACGGAGGCTAATAAAATATTTTGTAGGTGGTTATTAACACATAGATTGACAAAGCGCATCATCGGGGAGCATCCATCAGTTTCACTGATATTCTTGTTTGAGTTTTTTGTGCAAATTGTGAAAACATCTTCTTCCAGCTAAGATTAAATGTATGAAATACAACATTTCCTCACTGCATATATTTTACAGGTTTGCAAAAATAATATATCTTGAAGCCAAATAGGTTATTTTATTGCGAAATTTGAGACTTGTCATTTCAATATGACATAATAGCTAAATATCCAGTTTATGTTATTTGCATGTTAATGACATGTTTGTGTCAGCTTGTCGTTGAAGCTATCCATTTTCCATATCATATTCCTTTTTATACGCCTACTTGGGTTTATCTGGTGTCACCCAGTTTCAAGTACGAAAGTGTATAACCAGGCCTGAAGACAGATCGCTGGAGCTGGCTGGCCTAAAATGGTAGAACATACTTACCAGAGTCTTTAAAATAGTAATGACAAGAGTTTCTTAAAACTCTTATTAAATAAATTTTAATTGACTTAAGTCTTTTTGATACATGGATTTTCAATAACTGACTGTTGTTGTTATATACTGTACATACTATGAATCTATGCTAAGCACAATTTAATACACAGATTTTGCACTATGTTAATTGGTAGCTGTATTTGAAAATTAAATAAATATAGAGTTACAAAGCAAAATAACCTCAAAATACGGTCAAAACTGTAAAAGTTAAAATATTTCTCAAGACTGTAACCTGTTTTCTGTTAAGTTGATTTAAAAAAAATACATTAATAATGTTTAGCGTATAGAATTTGTAAGTGAATTGTTGTTGTATGGTTTAGATAAAGCTCATTACACAACTCATTTTTTTCATCATTTTTTTTCCCTCATCATTAAGTTACCAGTGTTTTGTCCGTAGAGGTTACATAATACTTTACTTTCCAAATAAATAAACTTGATTTATTGATTTTGTATATGGGCACTTCCAGGGTTTTTTCTGCCTATTTTGGGAAAAGATTTTTATCGAAGAAATTGTCCATTTTAGGATTTTTTGCTTTGATGAAACGGCTCATTTTAGGAAATCATTGTGAATTTGTCATGCTTTAATAAGTTAGTGGTTTAACAAATAAAAAAAATTATGCCCCCGGTAGGGTGGCATTTAGCAGTTGAACTGTCCGTCAGTATGTCAGTCTGTCCGTCCGTCCGGAAACTTTAATGGTCATAACTTTTTCAATATTTAACATAGCAACTTGATATTTGGCATGGCTGTGCATCTCACAATGCTTCACATTTTGAGTGGTAAAAGGTGAAGGTCAATGTCATCATTCAAGGTCAAATGTCTAATATATGGCGTTTGCCCGTCCGTCGAAAAACTTTAACATTGAATATCGAATATAGCAACTTGATATTTGGCATGCATGTGTATCTCCTCGAGCTGAACATTTTGAGTGGTGAAGGTCAAGGTCATCCTTCAAGGTCAAATGTCAAATATATGGCGTCTGTCCATCCGAAAACTTTAACATTGGCCATAACTTTTTTAATATTTAAGATAGCAACTTGATATTTTGCACGCATGTGTATCTCATGAAGCTGCACATTTTGAGTGGTGGAAGTTCAAGGTCAAGGTCATCCTTCAAGGTCAAAGGTATTTTTTTCAAAGCGGCATTCTCATGAAGCTGCACATTTTGAGTGGTGGAAGTTCAAGGTCAAGGTCATCCTTCAAGGTCATAGGTTAAAAAAAAAATCAAAGCGGCGGTCTCATGAAGCTGCACATTTTGAGTGGTGGAAGTTCAAGGTCAAGGTCATCCTTCAAGGTCAAAGGTCAATTTATTTTATTTATTTTTTTCAAAGCGGCGCAATAGGGGGCATTGTGTTTCTGACAAACTCATCTCTTGTTATATATTGAAAATAGCAACTTGATATTTGGCATGCATGTGTATCTTATGAAGCTGCATATTTTGAGTGGTGGAAGTTCAAGGTCAAAGTCATCCTTGAAGGTCAAAGTTAAAAAAAATATTTATTTTTTTCAAAGCGGCATTCTCATGAAGCTGCACATTTTGAGTGGTGGAAGTTCAAGGTCAAGGTCATCCTTCAAGGTCAAAGGTAAAAAAAATAAATAAAAGCGGCATTCTCATGAAGCTGCACATTTTGAGTGGTGGAAGGTCAAGATCAAGGTCGTCCTTCAAGGTCAAAGGTCAAAGGTCAAACAATTTTTTTTCAAAGCAGCGCAATAGGGGGCATTGTGTTTCTGACGAACACATCTCTTGTTATTATATATTGAAGATAACAACTTCATATTTGGCGTGCATGTGTATCTCCTGGAGCTGAACATTTTGAGTGGTGGAAGGTGAAGGGCAAGATCTTCCTTCAAGTTCAAATGTCTAATATAGGGCGTCTGTCCGTCCGTCCAAAAACTTTAACATTGGCCATTAAATTTTTACTATTGAAGATAGCAACTTGATATTTGGCATACATGTGTCTCTCATGGAGATGAACATTTTGATTGGTGAAAGGTGAAAGTCAAGGTCATCCTTCAAGGTCAAATGTCAAATATATGGCGTCTGTCCGTCGGAAAACTGTAACATTGGCCATAACTTTTTCAATATTGAAGATAGCAACTTGATATTTGGCATGTATGTGCATCTCACGGAGCTGCACATTTAGAGTGGTGAAAGGTGAAGGTGAAGGTTATCCTTCAAGGTAAAATGTCTAATATATGGCGTCTGTCTGTCCGTCCAAAAACTTTTACATTGGCCATAACTTTTTCACTTTTGAAGATAGCAACTTGATATTTGGCACGCATGTATATCTCATGAAGCTGCACATTTTTTTTCAAAGCGGCGCAATAGGGGGCATTGTGTTTCTGACAAACACATCTCTTGTTATATATTGAAGATAGCAACTTGATATTTTGCATGCATGTGTATCTCATGAAGCTGCATATTTTGAGTGGTGGAAGTTCAAGGTCAAAGTCATCCTTCAAGGTCAGTTAAAAATTTATTTTTATTTTTTTCAAAGCGGCATTCTCATGAAGCTGCACATTTTGAGTGGTCGAAGTTCAAGGTCAAGGTCATCCTTCAAGGTCAAAGGTCAATTTATCTTTTTCAAAGCGGCGCAATAGGGGGCATTGTGTTTCTGACAAACACATCTCTTGTTATATATTGAAGATAGCAACTTGATATTTGGCATGCATGTGTATCTCATGAAGCTGCATATTTTGAGTGGTGGAAGTTCAAGGTCAAAGTCATCCTTCAAGGTCAAAGTTAAAAAAAATAAATATTTTTTTCAAAGCGGCATTCTCATGAAGCTGCACATTTTGAGTGGTGGAAGTTCAAGGTCAAGGTCATCCTTCAAGGTGAAAGGTAAAAAAAATAAAAAATCAAAGCGGCTTTCTCATGAAGCTGCACATTTTGAGTGGTGGAAGGTCAAGGTCAAGGTCGTCCTTCAAGGTCAAAGGTCAAAGAATTTTTTTCCAAAGCAGCGCAATAGGGGGCATTGTGTTTTTGACGAGCACATCTCTTGTTATTATATATTGAAGATAACAACTTCATATTTGGCGTGCATGTGTATCTCATGGAGCTGAACATTTTGAGTGGTGAAAGGTGAAGGTCAAGATCTTCCTTCAAGTTCAAATGTCTAATATATGGCGTCTGTCCGTCCGATCAAAAACTTGAACATTGGCCATTAAATTTTCACTATTGAAGATAGCAACTTGATATTTGGCATACATGTGTATCTCATGGAGATGAACATTTTGATTGGTGAAAGGTGAAAGTCAATGTCATCCTTCAAGGTCAAATGTCAAATATATGGCGTCTGTCCGTCGGAAAGCTGTAACATTGGCCATAACTTTTTCAATATTGAAGATAGCAACTTGATATTTGGCATGTATGTGCATCTCACGGAGCTGCACATATAGAGTGGTGAAAGGTGAAGGTCAAGGTTATCCTTCAAGGTAAAATGTCTAATATATGGCGTCTGTCTGTCCGTCCAAAAACTTTTACATTGGCCATAACTTTTTCACTTTTGAAGATAGCAACTTGATATTTGGCATGCATGTGTATCTCATAGAGCTGAACATTTTGAGTGGTGAAAGGCAAAGGTCAAGGTCATCCTTCAAGGTCAAATGTCAAATATATGGCATCTGTCCGTCCGAAAACTGTAACATTGGCCATAACTTTTTCAATATTGAAGATAGCAACTTGACATTTGGCATACATGTGCATCTCATGACGCTGCATATTTTGAGTGGTAGAAGTTTAAGGTCAAGGTCATCCTTCAAGGTCAATGGTAAAAAACCCACAAAAAACTTTTTTTTTCAAAGCAGCGTTCTCATGAAGCTGCACATTGTGAGTGGTGGAAGTTCAAGGTCAAGGTCATCCTTCAAGGTCAAAGGTAAAAAAAAAAAAAATTTCAAAGCGGCGTTCTTATGAAGCTGCACATTTTGAGTGGTGGAAGTTCAAGGTCAAGGTCATCCTTCAAGGTCTAAGGTAAAAAAAAAAATTTTTCAAAGCGGCGTCATAGGGGGTATTGTGTTTCTGACGAACACATCTCTTGTTTAAATAAATTCAAGGCTCAGATAATTTAATTATGCAATATTTTCTACCCTGGATCAGGTTAACTTATATAATTAAAGGTTTAAATTAAGATATTCTTTTAAGACATTGTTTTGAGGAAATCTGAAAATCTCTGTCAGAGGGAAAAAATTTGTCTAGGGGAAAGGGCCGAAATTTGATGGGTCTCAAAGAAGGGAAAAAAACCTGTAACCACTTACCACTTAGATACATATTTTTACGTATTTGTAGTCCCTTAGAAAGTTAAGTTTAATTAAAGACCTTTCTTACTAGATTCAAGTTTTAAAGGCTTCATTTCCAACCCTTAGGTATACTGATGAGCAGCAAACAGCATAAAACCTTAACAGACTGCGAGTTGCTCGCAGGCTATTCTGATTTTATGCTGTTTGCACATTGCCATTTTCACTTTGCTTCTGAGTTGGGGAAAGGGATAATGTAATTTATGGAAAAAGTGGATAACACCCCCCCTCTTTATTTTGAACTCCGAAATTATCTTAAGAATTTTTACTTTAAGTATAACAATATTTGACTCGCATCAGACACAATTTGGCAAATATTGAACAATTTGCATGAATTATTATTTTTTCTTTTCACAAGTCTGCTTTTTATATACCGGTATTCAAATTTGGGTCCGGTAAAGGGACCAATGCCCGATGGGAAAAAGTGTATATTTTTCAAAATGGGGCCTACAAATCCCAAAAGAAGGTTTTCCCCAATTTTTGTGTTTACCAAGTCTCAAAATTAAATTCATCTTAAATACAGCTATATAAGTTGACCCATGGGAAATGTAATATTGAAATCACTTTTATTGAAATCACATTTATTCTCATTTTTTAAGGATTTAATAGTAAACAAATCAAAAACACTAATTTCCCAATTTTAGTCCGAATGACTAAAATGTAAAGGGACCTGGCCCCATTACCAAAATGATGACAAATACACACACTGTACTTGTATGAGTTTAATACATATTAAACAGGGAAATTCATTTGTGTGTATGAATATTGTTTTCAATAAGTGGAGTTCTAAGTGTGTATAAAAATATCCACGTAAGTCTAAGAAATGCATGCGTAGCTAAATAAAACTGGGTCCTGTTTTTTGTGACATAATACAGGACAAAACAGGTTCCTGTTCTTTCTGACATAATACGGGATGCAACTTGTTCCTGTTCTTTCTTACATAATACTGGACGTAACTGGTTCCTGTTCTTTCTGACATAATACAGGATGTAACTGGTTCCTGTTCTTTCTGACATAATAGAGGATGTAACTGGTTCCTGTTCTTTTTATGCTCCCCTAAAGTTTATTTTGGGGTAGCATATAATCGCCGCAACGTCTGTCCGTTCGTCCGTCCTTCTGTCTGTCCGTCCGTGCACAATATTTGTCCGGGCTATTTCTCAGAAACTAATGACCGGAATTCAATGAAACTTAATGGGAAGCTTCACTACCAAGAGGAGATGTGCATATTATCAGCGGGTTCTGGTCGGAAGATTTTTCACAGAGTTATGGCCCTTTGAAATTTTCTATTAACTATACATATAGTGCAATTCTTGCCCGGGCTATTTCTCAGCAACTAATGACCGGAATTCAATGAAACTTTATGGAAAGCTTCACTATCAAGAGGAGATGTGCATATTATCAGCGGGTTCTGGTCGGATGATTTTTCACAGAGTTATGGCCATTAAAATTTTCCATTAACTGTACATATTGTGCAATTCTTGTCCGTGCTATTTCTAAGCAACTAATGACTGGAATTCAATGAAACTTTATGGTCACTACCAAGAGGAGATGTGCATATTATCAGGCGGTTTTCGTTGGATGATTTTACACATAGTTATGGCCCTTTAAAATTTTCCATTGTACATATAGAGCAAATCTTGTCCGAGCTATTTCTCAGCAACTAATTACGGGAATTCAATGAAACTTTATGGGAAGCTTCACTACCAACAGGAGATGTGCATATTATCAGCCGGTTATGGTCGGATGATTCTTCACAGAGTTTTGGTCCTTTGAAATTTTCTATAAACTGTACATATAGTGCAATTCTTGTTATTTCTTCCCATCTACTGACTGGAATTCAATGAAGCTTTTATGGGAAGCTTAACTACCTTGAGAAGATTCACATGTTATTTGTGGGTTCTGGTTAGATGATTTATTTAGAGAGTTATGTCCCTTTGAAATTTTTAAGTTGCTAAACCATCCATCGTATTATTTTGTCCAAAGTTATGCCCCTTAAGACGTTTCCTTTTATCTGAATATATAGTGCAATATTTCAACAACAAAAAACTTTGGGGAGCATAACCCGTCTCCGACGGTTTCTTGTTTACATAGTACAGGACATTCTAATGCTAATTAATGAAACAATATATTAGATATTTGTTACTACAGTGGAAGAGAATATAATCTGTATATATTTGTTTGCAATGGACACGAATAAAATTAAATTATTGTCACTCGCTGAATTCATAAAAGCTTTCTGTCATAATAAAGGACGTACTTAACCCTGAGAAGTCCTAGTTTGTATAAAAATATTAGCGTAAGTCTTAAGAAATGCATACGTAGCTTAATAAAACTGGTTTCCGTTTTTTTTTTGGCATAATGCAGGATGTTCTCGATCCTGTTCTTTCTGACACTGGTTCCTGTTCTTTCTGACACTGGTTCCTGTTCTTTCTGTCATAATACAGGACGTTCTTGTGCCTGTTCTTTCTGACATTTGTTCTTGTTCTTTCTGACGCTGGTTCCTGTTCATTTTGACACTGGTTCCTGTTCATTCTGACACTGGTACCTGTTCTTTCTGTCATTCTACAGGACGTGCTGAACCGTGAAAAGTCCCAGGAACATGATGAGACGTATTATCTATGGGCGATGAGGTTCTTCATGGAATTTTGTCGCCTGCACAGTGGATCTAGTCAGGTGAAAAAAAAAATTGTAATGAAAATTACATGTGAAATTAACAACATTAATAGAATTGTATACAAAAAGATCAACTTTTATATTCATAATAATATGAATCTATAAAAAAGGCAATTAATCCCTGAAACAAACTTCTCAAATCAGGATCCAGGTTAACAGATTCCGTATTTTGATTTAAGATTATTAGTTAAACCAGTAAAAAGAGAATGATTAATTAAACAAGAGCTGTCAGAGGACAGCGTGCTCGACTATTCGAGTGTTCGACAGTATAACGTAAGCCATCATGGGGAAATTCTTCATATTCAATAATTTATTAGACGATATAAGACGATATTTCAAAAGTAAAAAAAGGAAAAACACATTTTTTGGGGGGTAGGTGGGGGGGGGGGGGCAGGGATTCTGGGTTGGGGCGTGGAGTTTCGTTTGGGTGGAATCCATTGTGGTATTCAGGTAAGTGTTGTTTTGTCAAATTATTTATAAAATCTGATCATAAATAAAGAAGTTATGGCAATTTAAGCAAAATGTTCAATTATCTAAGTATAAAAGGGGCCATCATTCTGTAAAAATGCTTTATACAGTTGTCTACTCTTGTTTATAGGTTTGGGTCATGTTGGTAAACAAGTATGCAAAATATGAAAGCAATATGTCAAGGGACACAGGAAATATTTGGGGTAGTACGCAAACTTTAACATAGATTTATCAACAATATGCATATTCTAAGTATAAAAGGGGTCATAAATCTGTCAAAATGCTTGATACAGTTTTCTGCTATTGTTTATAGGTTCCGGTCATGTTGGTTAACAAATATGCAAAATATGAAAGCAATATGTCATGGGACACGGGAAATATTTGGGGTAGTACGCAAACTTTAACATAGATTTATCAATGATATGCATATTCTAAGTATAAAAGGGGCAATAATTCTGTAAAAATGCTTCATACAGTTGTCTGCTCTTGTTTGTAGGTTGGGGTCATGATGGTAAAGAAGTATGCAAAATATGAAAGCAATATGTCAAGGGACACAGGAAATATTTGGGTTAGTACCCAAACTTTAACATAGATTTATCAATGATATGCATATTCTTGTCTGCTCTTGTTTAAAGGTTGGGGTTATGTTGGTAAACAAGTATGCAAAATATGAAAGCAATATGTCAAGGGACACAGGAAATATTTGGGGTAGTACGCAAACTTTAACATAAATTTATCAATAATATGCATATTTTAGTATAAAAGGGGCAATAATTCTGACAAAATGCTTGATACAGTTGTTTGCTCTTGTTTGTAGGTTGGGGTCATGATGGTAAAGAAGTATGCAAAATATGAAAGCAATATGTCAAGGGACACAGGAAATATTTGGGGTAGTACACACACTTTAACATAGATTTATCAATGATATGCATATTCTAAGTATAAAAGGGGCCATAATTCTGTCAAAATGCTTGATACAGTTGTCTGCTCTTGTTTATAGGTTGGGGTAATGATGGTAAACAAGTATGCAAAATATGAAAGCAATATGTCAAGGGACATTGAACATAGTTGGGGTAGTATGCACACTTTAACATTCGCTGCATATTCTAAGTAAAAAAGGGGCAATAATTCTGTCAAAATGCTTGATACAGTTGTCTGCTCTTGTTTATAGGTTGGGTCATGTTGGTTAAAAAGTATGCAAAATATGAAAGCAATATGTCAAGGGACACAGGAAATATTTGGGATAGTACGCAAACTTTAACATAGATTTATCAATAAAATGCATATTCTAAGTATAAAAGGGGCAATAATTCTGTCAAAATGCTTGATACAGTTGTCTGCTCTTGTTTATAGGTTGGGGTCATGTTGGTTAACAAGTATGCAAAATA
This sequence comes from Dreissena polymorpha, assembly GCF_020536995.1. Taxonomy (NCBI): domain Eukaryota; kingdom Metazoa; phylum Mollusca; class Bivalvia; order Myida; family Dreissenidae; genus Dreissena; species Dreissena polymorpha. The sequence continues at coordinate 54,455,334 of NC_068355.1, read as the reverse complement.
TGAAAGCAATATGTCAAAGACAAAGAAAATATTTGGGGTAGTACGAAAACTTTAACATTTGAACGCTAACGCAGACGCTAACGCCGACGCCGGGTGAGTAGGATAGCTTCACTATATCAGGGACCTATACAAACAAAGGGATGCGCAGCCTCGCGATATCCCGATACAGCACGCGAAATAAACCGGTGCGCGAGATTTGAGAATCTCGATTGATTGGTCCCTGTGTAGCGATAATGCGGCTACACGATATCGATTGCGAGGGATTTCGCTTATTGAGCGGGTTACGTTTTTTCGGATTCAAATTATATTATGTTAAATAGACAAGTAGCTATTCGTTCAATTGTTGCGTTGTTGATCTCAAAATCAATCATTAATTAGTCTAATTATTACGCAGTATGTCGAACGGGGACCCGATTATCGGACCCATTGATGAATATTAATTGCCGGTTGTTTCGCCAGGGTTAAATTGCCGTTGTACAAAAGACCGGTCTTTAAATAGAATTAAAATGTTACCATGTTTTGTTTGAAATAGCAACATAATCAATACACGTTAAGTGCAAACAACTCAAAATGCATAACTGTTCTTTTAACCACCGACGCAGCAAAGTTTCGCATTCCATATTAAGATTCACCAACAGAGTCGCTCAGAACCTGTGCAGCCAGACTGACCTTCATGTAGTTGAAGGAAAGCAGATCGATTCATTCGATTGCGAGCGATTTCGCTCATTTATGGTGATAGTTGTTTCGCAATATTCGACTTTCGTTGTTTAATAAACAAATACATATTCGTTCAATTTTGCCTTGTTTGTCTTGTAAATAAATAATTAGTAATATTACCACGCAGTATGCTACACGGAACCCAATTACCGGATGCGTTGACGAGTAACAATACCATTTGTTTCTCAGGGTTTCAATTACCATTGTATATCGCACATATGTGCATGTAGCAAAGACCGGTCTTTTAATTAATTAAAATGTTACTCTGCTGTGTGAAAAAATATCAACATTATCAACGCCTGTCAATTGCTTACAATTTAAAATGTATAATTGTTCTTTATCATCCGAGACAATGAATGTTCGCATGCCACTATATTATTCTGTTGGACTCCTTTTGAACATGATATCCATAGTAATACTGAAAGTCTTTCCGTGATTTCGTGTTTAAGTATTGAACAAAAATCAGCAGAATTTGAAGGCAAGGCAATTCATAAAAGTCGTGTATGTTTTATTTCTCAGTATAAATCAGTAAATCACTGAAACATACACATTAGTTCAGGCATGATAGGTAATTTTGTTATTTTTGATTTTAAGAGTATGTAACAATACATTCATGTAACTAAGTGTAATGAGCATTCAGTTAAAGAAAATATTTTAAAAACTCAATAGCATGTAAAAAAAATCACATGTTTGTAAAATATTTTGCACAAGTAACCATTTGCAATGTGAAATAGAACAACAAAAATTTTATAATAATACAAACAATTTTCTATTTATTATTTCAACAACAATAGATTGAGATTCCTCCTGATATGGTGATGCAGAAGATTTATTCGAAACCTACAGCAATACAAAAAGCTTACTAAAATTAAATACCAAATTATCTTGTTTAAACAAGTTTGAAAATTTTATATTTATAATGAGTTTTGGGAACACATTTTTGATTAACATGATCAAAGATCTAACAGTCACTTTTGAGTTAAGCAGAGATATCCACTGCTGGAATGTGTTCATTTAAGAAAATTGCAACAGTTTAATTGATTCAATTGAATATTTAAAACTAGTTTACAATGAATTTTCTTTTGTCTTCGGCAAGTCTGAAGGTTTGTGAAGTTTGTTGTCGCCACTGCTTTATCTAGTAGACATGAATATAGTAACATCATCTTAGTGCTGGGATGGTCAAGGTACGTCTCAGGAAAAGAAAGGAATCCAATATCCGTGTTGAATCAGACAGTATCAGTATCCTTGGCATAGCTGTGAACACCCATGTATGTCAGCGCTATTTTAAGTCCACAATGTTTTTCAACCATTAAAAGTTCTTAATGTGGAAATGACCTGGGTTTTTACGCCCAAGTTTCGCTGGCGTCATGACATTTTCCTTTGCGGTGTCAAACTTTTCGTCTAAAGAGCAAGAGACCCTCTTTTGCTTCTTTTCAGCGCACTGAAAATATAAAACAATATGGATTTAAACCATTATTATTTAATAAAGGGCTAGTATTGACTGAGCCTTTCCAAAAATGCTGCGACATATGTTGATCAAATTAATAGTGGTTATAAAATAAAAAAATGACTAAAATTATATAATCTTTGAGCTAATATAAAATAGTAAATTTACAAATAATGTAAATCAAGTTTTCACCACACAATGCATTGAAATGTAACGTTTGTAAGAATACCAACATGAAAAGTATAGAGTTTTATTTGACCAAGCCTTTTGAAAAAAGCCACAACATAAGTTTATCGGATTATGGAAGTGTAAACAATGATACGCATGATTTTGTGAGACTACCCACCGTTGTTTTTATTAGTAAATAAAAAGCATAGTCGAAAACAAATAAAACAATAAGATGTCTCAAATTCAACAAACCTTTGCAATGAATACTTCTTTGTTGGCAACACTTGGCATACATGCCAGACGGCCCGATCTCGGCGGGGCAGTCCAGCTTTTAAGCTCTTTGTCCCGGCATCCCGATACGAGACGATTTGTCCCGACTTTCGTTAAAAACAATGTAAGGTCTATAAGTTCCCAATAAAATTCACTTCTCGAGCTCTTTCTGGCTAAAACTTATTATCACTAATCCCTTTATTGCCCCAAATTAACAACCCACTTCTACTACTCGAGTGCACCATTGTTGTTTTTGACACCTTATCAGCGATTTATCGGCAACTAATTGATTTAATCAGCATTCTTCGCATGGTGTTTTTATGATAGGAGTCTCTAATTGCTATCGAAAGATGTATCGTACAGATATGCGTTTGTATTTTCTGGCCCAATCAAGTCAAAGATACTATTATCCTATGTATTATACAACCTTAGGTTATAAATCCTGTCAAAACATCGATTTTGTAAATAAAACAAATTGAATGATGACCAATATACATTGTTGTTTCTCACAACTTACCTTTCGTTTTCGACTGATTTTCTGAAAATAGTTTGTACATATTGCATCAATCTAAATTTAGAGTTAATTTACGATTGGTTAAATTAGAACAGTGCTCGATGCGCTCATATCGTGTCACACGATTTACATATGTTCAAGGGGATATGCTTGTACCAATTGGATTTCAAATCGAGGCATACAGAAATACCCCTCATTTCAGTTTATGGAGTGTGTATACTTCCGGAAAATGAAGAACGTCTGTGTTCACGAAATTCTGAACACGAATTTAGCGTCAATATTGTATTGTTTTGTAATATACTGACTATTGACTAAAGAAAACGTGGAATGATTTATCTTTTTAGGTATCTTTTTGGTCAAATGTCCCGACCATTTTTAATCGAAATTCCCGATTTGGACTTGAAAAATTCTTTCACTTGGTTAATTTGTAATCTTAATATGACTAGATCGCTTTGTCACGGTCTCTCTGTCAAAATGGCGGCTGTAAAAATTTGCATCGTCGCGCAAAGTCCCGTTGGGTCGCAAGTCTGGTTTCCGTTTTGCGTAACAACGCGTTAGCTTGTTCTTCGGTTCATTGAGTAGCGAATCCCTTTGTTTGTATAGGTCCCTGACTATATACAGAGCTCCAGATAAGGGCCGTACAGCGGTAAATACGGCTTTTTCATGAAGGTTTACGGATTCATTTTTAAAATCTTGACGTACAATTACGACTTTAATATCCCTTTACGCATTTACGAAAAAAATCTGGCCGTACCGATACGTCCGCGTCAGCGCGGCGTGATTTGTTGGTCTCTAACCTAACGGCGCTTTTCGTTAATTTAAATTACCGAAAAGTTGTAGACTGGGTTCCGGTATTATTGTCTATTATGTCGCGTGATTTCAGGTAACTCGTTAACCCGCCAAAAACAATATGTCTGCGCGCAAGGGAAGGCCGGCTAAACCGAAAGCGGTTCAAAAAAACACTTTGTTGTCATATAATCATAAATGGCTGCATACGGTCGTCTAACCATCCTGACATTCAGAAAAAGACATTGTCGCCCCGATATTAAACGATTTGATTGCATCGGTGGCTAAAAACGTTAGAAAACACAATGGGAAACGGATCCAAACAAAAACTGTGGAAGATTGGAACACCAAATATGATTGGCTTGTCACCGCGAAAATAGAAGACGCTTTACGGTTACATTGGAAATTTGCTATGCCAACTTTGACAGTTAACTGCTAAAGCAATGATTTTTTTAGATGAGACAGTGAAATTAGTGTTTATTTACCTAGCTTACTAGTTGCCAAGTTGGCTTGTGGTTTCTTGTCAAGAAAAATGAAGAAGTAGTATATAGTCATGAGTTTTAATGTGTAGTTGTATTTGCATTGTAATTCAGAATGGAAAAACCTACTTAAGTAACTGTTTAAAAGCTTAATATATTTATTGCTGCAAATGTTTCTGTAAATTCAGTTATACATCCATCAATATCCAAGAATACTGGTAGTACAGTACTACCTGTATTTTTGGATATGGTAGTACAGGTAGTAGGTACTTATTTATTTTCAGTGTTACTCCTTTTCTTTCTGTCAGTGGCGCTCCATTGGTCATTGTCGGCTCGGGTACTACTTACGTGTACCCCGGGTACGGTAAATAGACTTAATCGTACCCGGTCGATATTAGACTGTACCCGAGTTGTATTCCCGCCTAACATCCTATGTCCTAAAACGCGCTACCGATTATCTTAAACAAACTTCTCTTTTTAAAAAAACTGCGTCAACATGCTTTGTGAGTATGAGTTTCGATAATATAGATAAATACTACTTCTTCATCCCAAAATATTTGTTTCCGTCAAGGAATACATAACCCTTTCCAACTCAGGTGCAAAGTGAAAATGGCTATGAGCAAACAACATTAAACCCGAACAGACTGTGAGTTACTCGAGTAATTCACAGTCTGTTCAGATTTTATTCTGTTTGCTGCCCACCAGTATCTAAGGGTTGGAAAAATAGCCTTCAAAACTTGACTCCAGGAAGAAAGGTGTTAAATTAAATGTAACTTTCTAAGGGACTACAGATGCGCCTAGTCAGACGCCATGCGACTGAATAAATACTAGAATCATTAGGCCTGAATGGATAAAACGTTTGCGTTTTGGTAAATAAGTGTTGTTGTTGTTTTGCAAACAAATGCTTCAAAAAAGAGAATTAAAGTGTTTTAAATATAAAATTTAATAAAGTGTAACTCAAAGAGCTGGATGGGAGATTAACTAAATTTTGATCTAAAAACAAATATTTTTTTTTCGAAAACTTCAATTGGGAATTTTTAGCTCCCATTTGAGAAAAATATATACTTTTTTCCATTGGGAATGAGGCCGAATACCGGTCAATAACCACTTAATGAGAAATTTTACATACCACTTATAAACAGTCAGGGAAAATACTGTCACTTACCACTTATTAGCATAAGAGGGAAATACGATCCGAGTGCCAACTGTATGGCAGAGTTTTCATCACAGCAAACGGCCGAGAAGAGAACACCTGAAGTATTAACATATCAACGCAGTTATGCTCAAGTTAACACGTATTATTTAACAATTTATCCGCCCTCTTGGTTAACGGCTCTTAATGCATGTGCTTAAAGTGTCATCCAAGACTAGCCTGTGCAGTCCACACAGGCTTATCAGGAACGACACTCTCCACCTAAACTGGATTTTCGTTTGAGACTTCCTTTAAACAAAAAACTGAAAGTGTTGCCCCTGATTAGCCTGTGCAGACTTACACATATGCATTAAGCCAAGTTTTCCAAGATTTGGAAAAACTAAAGATTTTAAGAGAGGAAACACATTGTATTTTATGTAAAATTACCCATTGTATTTTAGTGATGTTACACATTGCATTTTATGTGTGGTTACACATTGTATTTTTAGTGAGGTTACACATTGCATTTAATGTGTGGTTACACATTGTATTTTATGTGAGGTTACACATTGTAGTTTATGTGAGGTTACACATTGTTACCTACCTATTGACATGCCAAGGAAACCGCGTATGAACAGAGGTAGAATCACCCATATCAGTGGTCCTAGACAAGGCACCTAGAACAAAGCCGTAAACTGAAGCCTGTCATAAAAGTGATCAATAACCAGACGAACCACTTTCAGCATTGTCAAAAGTGTTATTATCACTACAAACTTTGTATAAACAAGAAGGGCCAAGATGGCCCTAGTTTGCTAACCGGAGAGGAGTTGGTTCATTCAATCTTTACCTAATATCAAACTTTACCTAGATATTGACCAGACAAACATCCTGGTCAAGTTTCATCATTATTGAACCAAAACTCTGGCGTAAGGAGTGTTTTTGTTTTTGTAAGATTTGAAATGGTGACCTATATTTTGAGTTGACCCCCCTTACCAAACATCAATCTTTGCTTACGAGGATTTTGTATAATGTAATAAAAATTTGGACAATCTAAGGGCAATAATTATGGCATTAATTATGTGATTTTGCTCATCATCAAACTTGACTGAGATCTTTCAGCAACTTTGATAAAGAATGCTTGAGAAATGTGAATGCTAGAGTGTTTACAAACCAAATGTGGACGGACGGACAGCGAACAAAGACCAATCCTAAAACCTCACCTGAGCAATCAGGTGAGCTAAAAAGTGTGTTCCACCGATCTGAGCCATTTTCCAACTTGTCCAAGAAATCAATAACACCAATGTATTGACTAAGTTTCACGATGATTAGGCAAAAAATGTGACTTCTATAGTGTTCTATCACAAGGTTTCTCTCTATATAGTCACATAAGTAAAACTGCCCAAACCCTCCTGGCAGCCATGTTTATTGACCCATCGGGACCATTTGCAAACTCATCTGAGATATATATAAACAAATCTATTCACCAAGTTTCATGATGATTGGGCAAAAAAATGCGACTTCTAGTGTTCACAAGCTTTTTTTTACTATATAAATATAAGAAAACTGCCCCTCCCGGCTGCCATGTTATTCAACTGACCGGAACCATTTCTCAATTCTCGTATCAAGGAAACAAATGTTCTGACCAAATTTCATGAACATTGGGCAAAAAATGTGACTTCTAGAGTGTTGACATGTTTTAACTTTATACATATAGACAAAAATGCCCCGCCCACTGGCGGCCATGTTTTTTCACCGATCTGGACCATTTTCAAACCCGTCCGACATATCAATGCAACCAATGTTTTGATCAAATTTCATGATGATTGGACAAAAATTGTGACTTCTAAAGTGTTTACAAGGTTTCTCTATAGCCATATAAGGAAAACTGCCCCGCCCACTGGTAACCATGTTTTTCAATGGACCGGAACCACTTTTGAACTCAACCAACATATTATTAAGACAGACATATAGACAAAGTTACATGAAGATTGGGCATTAAATGTGACCTGTACAGTGTTTACAAGCTTTTTCTTTTTATGACCTAGTGACCTAGTTTTTGACCCAGCATGACCCAGTTTCAAACTCGATCGAGATATCATTGGGACAAATCTTCTGACCAAGTTTCATTAAGATCGGACAATACATGTGGCCTCTAGAGTATTTACGAACAAATGTGGACGGACGACGGACAAAGACCAGTCACAAAAGCTCACCTGAGCAATCAGGTGAGCTAAAAACAAGAGCTGTCACCATAGGATGACATATGCCCCCTTTAAACGCTTTGATAGAAGTTTTAGCAATTTTCGAAACCTAAACACAGATTTCGAAACCTAAACGCGGACCATAAGTTCAAGGTCACAGGGGTCAAAATTTGTGTGCGTATGGAAAGGCCTTGTCCAAATAAACATGTATACCAAATATGAAGGTTATATCTCAAGGGACATAGAAGTCATGACCATTTTTCAAAACCTAAACGCAGAATTTGAAACCTCAACGCGGACCCTAACTTCAAGGTCAAGGTCACAGGGGTAAAAATTTGTGTGCGTATGGAAAGGCCTTGTCCATATACACATGCATACCAAATATGAAGGTTATATCTCAAGAGACATAGAAGTTATGAGCATTTTTCGAAACCTAAACGCAGATTTCGAAACCTAAACGCGGACCCTAAGTTCAAGGTCAAGGTCACAGGGGTAACAAATTGTGTGCGTATGGAAAGGCCTTGTCCATATACACAAGCATACCAAATATGAAGGTTATATCTCAAGGGACATAGAAGTTATGAGCATTTTTAGAAACCTAAACGCAGATTTCGAAACCTAAACGCGGACCCTAACTTCAAGGTCAAGGTTACAGGGGGAAAAATGTGTGCGTATGGAAAGGCCTTGTCCATATACACATGCATACCAAATATGAAGGTTATATCTCAAGGGACATAGAAGTTATGAGCATTTTTCGAAACCTAAACGCAGATTTTGAAACCTAAACGCGGACCCTATTTCAAGGTCAAAGTCACAGGGGTAAAAATTTGTGTGCGTATGGAAATACCTTGTCCATATACACATGCATACCAAATATGAAGGTTATATCTCAAGGGACATAGAAGTTACGAGCATTTTTCGAAACCTAAACACAGATTTTGAAACCTAAACGCGGACCCTAAGTTCAAGGTCAAGGTCACAGGGGTTAACAATTGTGTGCGTATGGAAAGGCCTTGTCCATATACACATGCATATCAAATATGAAGGTTATATCTCAAGGGATATAGAAGTAATGAGCATTTTTCGAAACCTAAACGCAGATTTTGAAACCAAAACGCGGACCCTAAGTTCAAGGTCAAGGTCACAGGGGTAAAAAAAATTGTGACCGGAACCACTTTTGAACTCAACCAACATATCATTAAGACAAACATTTTGACAAAGTTACATGAAGATTGGGCATGAAATGTGACTTCAACAGTGTTTACAAGTTTTTTCTTTTTTTTTACCTAGTTTTTGACCCGGCATGACCCAGTTTCAAACTCGACCGAGATTTTATTGGGACGAAACTTCTGACCAACTTTCATGAAGATCGGAGAATAAATGTGGCTTCAAGAGTGTTTACGAACAAATGTTAACGGACGGACGGACGGACGACGGACAAAGACCGGTCACAAAAGCTCACCTGAGCAATCAGGTGAGCTAAAAAAACATGATTAAACACTACACACCATTTTCAGCTTCGTTACAAACATGATTAATCATAATTAATCATCCCAAACCACTTTTTTCTTTGACACAAACATAATTGAGCCACACTATATTCAGCTTGGAAAAAAAAAAGATTAATCAATCCACACACCTGTTTGTCTTTGTCACAAACATGATTAATCACTCCACACCACTTTAAAGTTTGTCACAAATTAAAGTGATTTATAACTCCACATCACTTTCAAATTTGTCACAAACATGATTAATCAATCACACACTAAATTGTCAAATTGTTTAAGAGCAAATACTAATGTACTACAACAAATCGGATATTGACTGTCGCACTTTGGTTTCAAAATCTGAAATTGGCGAATGTTAGTGCTGATAAAATAGTTATTTTTTAATGATGAAATTTCATGCTGACGAAAATAAATGGTTTCACAGTAACTCAGGGGTGCGTAGATCAGTGGGGAAGAAAAAAGAGTCGTGCAGATCATGCTGGGATATTTGAAATTAAAACTTAATCGCTTGAGAAATGCTAAAGTAGTTTTCTCCAACATTGTAACATAAGATGATATAAGTTCCAAGTGAAGTTTAAGGGCACAAGACATGCAAGTCAAACAATGGAGAACGTGTTTACTTTATGGCTAAACACACTTTTAATGTTGTTAACATAATGCAGCTTAATGCGCAAAATACCTCAACAATATTGTAATTCAAACAAATAAGCTGCAATCTGGTAAAACAGGGCTTAATACATAAACGAAGTTTAATGCATAATTGGGGTTTAATGCATATAGGTCAAGTTTCATTCCAGATAAGCCTATGGTGTCAGCACCGGCTTTTCAGGGAAGACACTTTCCACCTAAACTTGATTTAAGCTAAGAAGAGACTTCTTTTAAACAAAAGATTCCATAGAATTGAAAAGTGTCTTCCCTAATTTCAAATGAAATGTTCGTACCTTGAATATCAGAAGAGCCACTGAGAGAAGCACTGCAATCTGGACCACCACTATAAACATCTTAGTAAACATATGGGCCAGCATTATCTCAAATGTAGCCATGCCTGGAATGTAAACATAGGGGCTAGCATTATCTCAAATGTAGCCCTGCCTGGAATGTAAACATGTAGGCCAGCATTATCTCAAATGCAGCCATGCCTGGATTGTAAACATGTGGGCCAGCATTATCTCAAATGTAGCCATGTCTGGAAGGTAAACATGTGGACCAGCATTATTTCAAATGTAGTCATGGTTGGAATGTTAACATGTGGCCCAGCATTATCTCAATTGTAGCCGTGCCTGGAATGTAAACATGTGGGCCAGCATTATCAGTAAAGCCATGCCTGGAATGTAAACATATGGGCTAGCATTATCTCAAATGTAGCCCTGCCTGGAATGTAAACATGTGGGCAAGCATTATCTCAAATGCAGCCATGCCTGGATTGTAAACATGTGGGCCAGCATTATCTCAAATGTAGCCATGTCTGGAAGGCAAACATGTGGACCAGCATTATCTCAAATGTAGTCATGGTTGGAATGTTAACATGTGGGCCAGCATTATCTCAAATATAGCCATGCCTGGAATGTAAACATGTGGGCCAGCATTATCTCAATTGTAGCCCTGCCTTGAATGTAAACATGTGGGCCAGCATTACCTCAAATGTAGCTATGCCTGGAATATTAACATGTGGCCAGCATTATCTCAAATGTTGCCATGCATTGAACAAAACAGGATATGTGTTGGTTTTGGTAAAAACTCAATTTAAATAAACTATTGATCAAATTTATAAATATATTTAAAAGAGTGGTTGTGCTGCTAGTAAAAATCATTATTTTCTGTTAACAAGAGCCTATGTTTCATAAATAATTAACAAAAACGAACCTATTTTCCATGTATTCAATGCATTTCCACTGTGTCTTTTTAAATATTGTTAAAGGGTTAATATTGAGAATTTTAGAGGAACATTTTATTCATTATGTCCAAAGAGGACTAAGTCACACAGTAAAACAGTAACAAGTGGGCCATTTTGGTCCTGAATTTCAAGGAACACCAAATGTCAAATAATCGACCTGGGCATATCCACAAAGTTCCTGAGAGTGATGTTCCCCTTAGTTTAATATTTTCCACATAATTTTCAATATTTCCCTTAGTTTTTAAGATAAATAGTAAATAACTTAGAAAATAACTAAGGAGCTTTGTGGATTCGAGCCCCGTTGACCTGGTTTTTGACCCCACTGGCCTTAAAAGTAAGTCCTCTAGAATGGGCCTGAAGTTGAGGACTCACACCTCACACAGCACAACGACAGATTCCGAACATGAGGTGGTAAAAAAAGTGGGGTTTTTTCGTTCAAAATATGGGCCGGTATTCGGCCCCATTCCCTATATAAAAAAGTATATATTTTTCCAAAATGTATCCTAAAAATTCCCTATTGAAGGTTTCCAAAAAAAATGTTTTATTTTTATTATATTTTTTTTAGATCTCAACATTTATTTCATCTCCCATCCAGCTCTACAAGTTACATCTTATTAAATATATTATTTAAAACACATTTATTATCATTTTTGAAGCATTTATTAGCAAAATAACAACACTCATTTCCAAACTTTGGTCAAAACACCGTGATTTTTCCCAATCCAAAGGACCGGGCCCCATTCACAATATGGTGGGAAAAAAACACTGCACACTTATCAAAAATTGAATAAAAAATTATCACTGTTACTTTTCCTTGTTTGAAACGGTTAATTATTAGTTTAAAATCACTTATTTTGCCCTTTCAAACTACAGAAAAGCATTGTTAAAATGACCAAGTCACAGATGAACAAATAATTTTATCCCATTTTCAACGCGACATTGACGGTATAACACGTTGTGGAATATACTTGCCTGTCTTCAACACTGTGGGGTATACCTGTCACGTGCACGGACTACCTTTTACTTTATCACTGAATGATTTTTCATAATTAATAAAGTCGAGAAAACTTTAGCTTCAAAATTATACGACGTTCAACCTTAAAATCTAGTCATGACATAATTTTTCGCCATCCGTATAATGAATCAGCTAATTTATGGCGTCATAAAATGACACTTTTTGCGTCATTTTCCCCCCAAAAAATTGACGATTTATTATAAACGCGACTTATTTCACATGTACATGTACTGTATATCGACATACGGTATTTGAATTGTCAATGAATCACATTTTCCTTATTTCGTGTAATGTGCATTGTTTATAATCCATGCATATACTTTTGACATTTAAGAATGTACAACAAGCCATACAAATATCGCACAATTCATAAATAATCTGCAATATTTGCTATCCGATTTTAATTCACGTTAATCATAGAGCTGTGTAAAGTATGAGATGGTAAAAATAGCACCACACTGGAATTCGGAACGTCCCGTTTTGTACACGGGTATATCCACTGATTTATCTGTTGTGTAATGGAATGTTTTCCATTCTTTGTGTATTTATATATTAAATTATTTTCTTGTACACAATAAGGGCATTTATTATAGACAAATAACATTGTGCAAGTTTAAACATAATTATTTGTATGCAGAAATCTGCAAATGCATCCGAGTTTACCAACGGCAATTATTTGATTAACTGCTCCGGTTCATTTTAACAGCAGTAATGTACATAGAGTACATGACGTAGCGTGTGACGAATCAGAAAGTTTATCGCGTTCATAAATTCATTTGAAAATAGTGATAGGATGGCATGAGGGTCTTTATTTAACTATGCTACAATAATTATTAAAGACCTTTGATGCAAAATCGCCAATTATTGAGTTAAATGGATTAGATCTATTGGATGGCTTTTAAAGGATTATTAAAGGTAAGATACTAGTTCGAACGTGTTTTGGTTTTTGTTTGTACTTTTGTCGTTCCCTGTTCTCGGGGAAATGATTTTAACATGGGGGCCATTAATGCATTGGATCACACACGGCATACCTATAACATTATATAAAAAACACGTTCTGCGCGTCCTTAAATTCGTCGTCCGAAGTCGGAAAACGTATTGCCCTGCAATTGTCTGTTTACTCGTCGATAGTGTACATGTAGAATCTATGTTGACATCACCGCCATATTTGATTTTGATCATTTTCTTTCGAAAATAAAATGAATTATATTAAAGTAAAATCTTCTATTCGCGGCCGTAATGTGTTACAATTCGCATGCTGCGTAAAATTGAATCGAGGCATATGGTGATATTTTTACTAGGTTTACAGTTTGTGTGTGATTTTTTTAAGACTATTTTGCGTACCAGAACAAATACATTTATATCACTACGCGTGGTTACATTCGTTAGATTTAAAGCGATTTTTAAGAATTAATTAAAATAATTGTTAGGTTATTAGATCTAGTTATGTTAAATGTCACGTTGAAAAAAAAATCAAATGGGATAAATAGAATTATCGGCGTTCTAAGCCTCGCAACATAAACTTCTCTGTATTCAACGCTAACCTAGTATTCTCTATGTTACCACAAACCAGGGCTTATTAGGCTCACCTGAGGCCAGGCAGCGGTCAAGCACCCATGCAGTTTCATAATGAAATCTTGTAGCGTATCTGAGATATGGCATTGACTAGTTTCACAATACATAAACAAAAAAGGGCAACAACTCTCATTTAAGAAATTGTAGAGTTATGGTTCTTGTGCACGGCACTTCTCCTCATTGTTATCAATACACCCATGAAATTTCATGTTTAAGTCTTGTATGGTATCCGAGATATAGCCCTGAAAGGTTCCATCATACAAAAACAACAATTGGGTTATAACTTTCTTGACATTCAAAAATGGCGTAAACATGATATTTATATTATTTTATTAAACAAGACATGTGTCCATGAGTACGGATGCTCTTACATGTCACTTATGTTACAAACAAGTGTTTACTAATTTAGCTTGATTGCATGGAAAGCCTCAGGCTTATTGAAACACTCTGGAGTCCGTTTCCTGGGCCTAGAACCAGTATTTGGTGTCTTTGGGGGAAATCTACAGAACGCTCCCACAGTGGGGATCGAACCCGTGACCACCCGGTCACAAAGCAGACACCTTATCCATTACACCATGGCAATCTCAAATTGTGACCATTGACCTTTGAAGCCATGAGAATCACACTGTCTCTTCATGTGGTCATTTCTTGTATTTTTTATTAAATGATGAATGGCAAAGTTACAACATGAACATGCTGTTTTTAGGCCAAGTTTGACTTGCAAGTAGGGGACAGATTCAACGCACTAAATGTTGTCTACTAAAATAGCATCATGAATGACACAGTTACAGACGGTGCCCCAAAAGTATCCATTGAACAAGTTCTTTCACAAAGGCCCCAAATTTTTCAATAGAACAATTGCCTGAAAAAGATCCTTCTTGACATTCAAAAATGGCGTAAACAGGATTTTTATATTCTTTTATTAAACAAGACATGTGTCCATAGAGTACGGATGCTCTTACATTTCACTTATGTTACAAACAAGTGTTTACGGCAAATGTTGACGTTTTACCTTTAATGGTGACCTTAGTTTAGTTTAAACCTATCTATTTTAGCTTAATTGCATGGAAAGCCTCAGGCTTATAGAAACACTCTCGAGCGAGTTCGTTTCTTGGGCCTAGAACCAGTATTTGGTGTCTTTGGGGGAAATCTACAGAATGCTCCCACAGTGGGGATCGAACCCATGACCACCCGGTCACTAAGCAGACACCTTATCCATTACACCATGGCAATCTCAAATTGTGACCATTGACCTTTGAAGCCATGAGAATCACACTGTCTCTTCATGTGGTCATTTCTTGTATTTTTTTATTAAATGATGAATGACAAACTTACAACATGAACATGCTGTTTTTAGGCCAAGTTTGACCTGCAAGTAGGGGACAGATTTTACGCACTAAATTTTGTCTACTAAAATAGCATCATGAATGACACAGTAACAGACGGTGCAAGCTGTGTTGTGGCAAAATTTGACATTTGAACTCTTGAATATGACCTTGACCTTTGAGGTGGGAAGACAAGTATTACAGGAAACATATTGTCTAGAAATGGATTGCATTTGTGATTTTTTTATTATACAATCCATTAATACATGTGAAAGCTATGGCTGGGCAGGAATTTTCAAATTATGGACACAATTTGACCTTTGACCTTTTAGGTAGGGAGATGGATGGTAACATCTGTGCCAACTTACAGAATCCATCATATAGGGCACAGTCATGACTGAGACACGAATTTTGTTTTTTGGCCAAATTTGACCTTCGACCTCCATGTCTGACATTGACCTTTTAGGTAGAGATAACACGTTACACACAACATGTCATCTTATGCTGGCATCACATTGACTTGGGATAGTAAGGACACACGCTTATCTTATAAAATACCATCCCATTATCACACTAGCATAAAAATACATAGCATACACGACCCTTAAAATGACATGATATATTTATCTTGTAAACATACTGTTTTCCGCTGTATGTTTACCGATCATATATTATTATGTTGAACATAATTATGAACTATTTACCCCTTAGGAATCTGCATCAGGATAGTCAAAATGATACCTCAACATCTTAGTCATTTTTTAAATTTGGTACAACTATAAGATAACAAAATTCAGCTTCGTTTCATTTAACTTACGAGATTAGGACCCCCGGCGCCATGAAGTCGCGAAAAGTGGTGTCCGAATTTCCATACACAGGCTGGTCTATCTATAAAAATATTTGTATTTCCATTATCATTCCTTCATTCACAAAGTAACAACCCATCTAAAAAGAGCCTCGTTTTAAAGCCGGTTTTAATGCATGTGTATTAAATGTTATCACAGATGAGCCTGTGCAGTCCACACAGGCTAATCAGGGACAACACTTTCCACCTAAACTAGATTTTAGCTTAGATAAGACTTACTTTAATCATAACTAGAGCTTTGTCACAAACGTGACGTATACCCCCACGTGCCGCATTGACACAGACTATTTGCATGCTGCCTTCACAAAACAAGAGAATGCAATTTATGGAAATTTTTCAGAATTAATATGCCATTATTGTTTACAGCCATTTTGACCTTTGAACTCTTGAATTTCTTTCCCATGACACGCCGTCCAATGACTGTGGACAAAATTAATGTACAGAGTCATTTTAAAATCTCACAATGAATGACATAGTTATGGTCCAGACAAGATCATTTATTGCCATTTTTGACCTTTCAACTGAAAGTGTGACCTTGACCTTGGAGATATCTACGTTATTCTTTCGCGCGACACACCGTCCAATGATGGTAAACATAAGAGCAAAATGATTTAAAAATCTCACAATAAACGACATAGTAATGGCCCGGACAAGCTCGTTTATGGCCATTTTTTACCTTAGAACTCAAAGTGTGACCTTGACCTTGGATATATCACGTAATTCTTTTGCGTGACACACTGTCCACTGATTTTAAATCTCACAATGAACGACATAGTTATGGCCCAGACAAACTCATTTATGGCAATTTTTGACTTTTAAGTTTGACCATGACGTTGGAGATATCGACGTAATTCTCTCGCGCAACACACCGTCCAATTATGGTGAACAAATGTGCCAAATGATTTTAAAATCTAACGATAAATGACATACTTATGGTCCAGACAAATTTCGGCTTAAAACACACTTAGTTACCCCGTGACCTAGTTTTTGACCTGGCATGCCCATATTCAACCTTGACCTAGACATCATCTAGATACAACTTGTTACCAAGTTTGGTGAAGATCGGATGAAATTTCGTGACAGACCGACGGACCGACAGACAGACCAACAAAGTGACATCTACATAGGCCCCATTTTCAGTAATGAGGGTATACAAATACAATAAAAGCAAAATGTGTCATCCATCATTCCTCATTAGACAGTGCAGACTGCACAGGCTAATCTGGGATGACACTTTGAGCGTATGCATTAAGCCACATTTTCCCAGAGTGAGGCTATAATTGCGGTTAATCTCTAACATGTTGTATATAGCAAACAAGAGCACTAAAGTGACGACATTCTGGATCATATTAATGTTTTATTAGTTAACCTCTAACATGTTGTTTATAGCAAACAAGAGCACTAAAGTGACGACATTCTGGATCATATTTATGTTTTATTAGTTAATCTCTAACATGTTGTATATAGCAAACAAGAGCACTAAAGTGACAACATTCTGGATCATATTTATGTTTTATTAGTTAATCTCTAACATGTTGTATATAGCAAACAAGAGCACTAAAGTGACGACATTCTGGATCATCTTTATGTGTTAATAGTTAATCTTGCGCTAAGTCTCATAGCTCTAAGCCTATATAATCAAGCCAATATGTTAAATTGATATCCCCCTCTAAATGGGATGCAAATCTCTTGATATAAAGTAAAGTCATTAACAAATATTTTAATGTAGGGTAATTGTTTCATGCATTGCAATTCTCCTCGTGTATATCTATACACCCAGCAAGTTTCATATTGAAATCTTGTAGCATATTTGAGATACATGTATGCCTTTGAAAAGTCCTCATTGATATCTATACAACAATGAATTTTATGTTGACATCTTATAAAGTTTCTGAGATACCATGAAAAGTTTTGTGACAGACTGACGGACGGAGTGACAGACTGACCGACGGACGGATATCCCTTCGCCTGTGGCGGAGGATAATTAACTTATCTGTATTCAACAATAACCTGAAAGTCCATATATGTCTTCAGCATGAAGTAACTAACTGTAACTGATATTTTGTAAATTTTTCAGGAGTTCATTTTTTCCAAAATGCATTTAGAGCACTTACGTTATTTTTGCATTAACAATTTTTCAGCATTGAAATTATGATAACTGCTTCCTTCTTAATTATTTATTAATTTAAAAAAGACATCACAATTTGGATTTTTGTTTTGTTTTTTTTTTCAAATCTTATAATAATACTTATCATAAAATTGGAATACTGGAAAATGTGTTTATTTTAATAAAACAGTTTTTTCTTCTCCAATAATCTTTTCAAAATATCAGTTACACTACTTATTACATTCAGAAAGCAACATGTGTTCACCCATGTCAATTTGGAAAATTTGCTAAAAACATTATTTGTACCAATAAGGTTGTCTTAAAATTGTAACAGATTATGTATGTCATCTTAATAAACACAAAAATGCAAAAAAAGTAAAAATGTTTAAAAATGTCAGTTAAATTACTTATTTTATTTTATGTTTTCTTGTTGTTTATAGAGAAAAATCAGTGAATTAAAACTGATGCATGCAATTCACTGTCTCAAACAGTGAAAATTAACAATGAAAATTATAGATAATTTTCAACGTTTTACTGCAAAATCATATTTTGAAAAAATGATGTCATTATTCCAGCAAAATTCTAAAGCTAAACTCTTTAAAAATAATGTAAATTAACTGTGAATACAAAGCAAATATGTTGGATTTGGCGGAATATTTGTTGGATTTCGTGGAATATCAATATTAATTCACTGGTGATCATAAAAAAAAGATATTTTCTATGATCACCAGTGATTTAAAATCCATATTCCACCGAATCTAACAAATATCCTCTATACATTCAGTAGACGATATGCCTTCAGTATGAGCTCGAGTAGTGTCATACTGTAAAATAATTTTTATTCTCAATTCAGAGGGTTTACCAATCAACAAATTCAACACAAACACAACGGAAAATGATCGACACAAATTCAATTAACAAATGATTATTCAAGAATAAATTATTAATATGGTCTGTCTTTATTATCATATTTAAGCTGCAATCTTGAAAATGTGCACAACAAACTTATACAAGAGTCTGACCATGCCACAAATATTGTATGTGATTAACTGTGGCGCATATATTTCTGTTAATTTTGTGGGTTGAGCAATCCATGAATCAAACAAATCTGAAAATGACAGCAACAATACAAATTCCTATTTTTTAACCAAAATCATATATATCATTATAATTCATGAATTTAAAAGTCCACAAAAAAGACATTTAAAAAAAATTAATTTAATCCCAACGAATATAATGATTTTACATTGAACACACCTCCGTACAGGAACAGAAACATTTGTTCATTAACAGATAAACAATAAAGAAAAAAACACGCGTTATAATCAGATAACCCAAAACAACAAAAATTCAACGAGTAAAATTTACGGTTCAATTTTTATGCCACTTATAACTTACCTCAATAGGTAAACTAGCAAGTCTTGGATTAAGTTTCAATTCTGTGGAAAATTCTCCCGAAATTTTTTTAAAGGCATCTGAGATCTTCTTGAGCAGCAAAAATCCTATTTGTTGATCTGAAAAACAAGACAGCTAACACGATTGGCATATATTTGTTATAAAAGCCTCGCTCTGGGAAATGGGGCTTAATGCATGTGTGTAAAATGCCATCCCAGATCAGCGCAGGCTAATCAGAGAAAACACTTGCTGCCTAGTCTGGATTTTTGTTTAGAAGAGACTTTCTTCAAAAGAAAAATTCTATAAACGCAGGAAGTGTTGTTCCTAATTGCGTGTGCAAACTAAACAGGCTTATCTGGGACAGCACTTCACGCACGTGCATTAAACCCCATGTTCGCAGAGCCAGGCTAATTTATAAACTGACTGACCAATAAATATGATTGTAACATAACAGGATTTACTTCCATTGGCTTAACCCTTTACCACTTGGATACATATTTAACCCTTTACCACTTAGATATGTATTTTACCCTTTACCACTTAGATACATATTTAACCCTTTACCAATTAGATACGTATTTAAACACTTAAAACCACTTAGATACGTATTTAACCCTTTACTATTTAGATACGTGTTTAACCCTTTACCAATTAGATACGTATTTGACCTTTTACCACTTAGGTACGTATTTTACCCTTTACCACTTAGAAATGTATTTAACCCTTTACCACTTTGATACATATTTAATTAGTATTTACAAGGTAGTTATTCAGTGGATTATTTCAAGTATTTTCCATCATAATAACTGAGCCGATACATATTCAGATATTGTTTTAATTTGTTCACACTTCTACTCTAAGATCTGTGGAGACAGACCACTAACAATTTCAGACACGAGACAGCACATTGCCCAGCCATCACACATCATATTATCTCAAGTTTTGTTGTTGCAATCAACAATATGCCTTTCTTAGACTTAGATCTACTTTGCAATTATCACAAAGGTTTGTTTGTTTGTTAAGATGGTTTCTTTTGTCATTTTCAACAGTGAGATCAAGTACTTCTTACACAGCTTCGCAGCTTAAAATCGGTACACATTTTTAAACTAATCCTTATAACGTCTGAAAAACAACAGAGAATATCCAACTTACACTTTTCTTTACTATTGGGATTGTGTATCACATGTATTAACACAGTCAGATCATCTTATACAGTTATAGCTCACAATGTCAGACAGACTTTTGATTATGAACTTATTACATTTCTTCAAAGAAATGCCAAAATGTAAATTTTCATAGGTGAGGTTGATCAAAAAAGCTACACCAACTTTCTTGTTGAATCAATCTGCAGATGGACTGAGCTGCCATTAATCACAACTGACTCGTTGAATCAATCTGCAGATGGACTGAGCTGCCATTAATCACAACTGTCTTGTTAAATCAATTTGCAGATGGACTGAGCTGCTATTAATCACAATTGGGTTGTTGAATCATTCTGCAGATGGACTGAGCAGCCATTAATCACAATTGACTTGCTGAATCAATCTGCAGATGGACTGAGCTGCCATTAATCACAACTGTCTTGTTAAATCAATTTGCAGATGGACTGAGCTGCCATTAATCACAATTGACTTGTTGAATCAATCTGCAGATGGACTGAGCAGCCATTTATCACACTTGACTTGTTGAATCAATCTGCAGATGGACTGAGCTGCCAATAATCGCAACTGTCTTGTTAAATCAATTTGCAGATGGACTGAGTTGCCATTAATCACAACTGACTTGTTGAATCGATCTGCAGATGAACTGAGCTTCCATTAATCACAACTTACTTGTTGAATCAATCTGCAGATGGACTGAGCTGCCATTTATCACAACTTACTTGTTGAATCAATCTGAAGATGGACTGAGCTTCCATTTATCACAACTTACTTGTTGAATCAATCTGCAGATGGAGTGAGCTGCCATTTATCACAACTTACTTGTTGAATCAATCTGCAGATGAACTGAGCTGCCATTAATCACTGAGTCGCTGACATTGGTTATACTGGAAAATCTGAAAGCAATTTAGCACATACAAGATCGTTTCAATCACATAAAAGATAATTTCACATGTGAATAAGTGTAATCCGAGAGTAGCCTGTGCAGTCAGGGCATTTTTTGTTCTGATTTTAAAGTCGAAATTCGGCTATATCCCAATCGCAAAAAGTATACTTTTTTCCCAAAATTTGCTAAAAAATTCCACATTGGGAGAAAAAAACGCTCATGACATTGCCTGTTTCGCTTTTTAACAAAGCCTAGTCCGATCCGGTCTCATACGGGTTTTATACTACGCCTTGATTTGGATAATGTCGGCATTATTCCTATGCACAATATTCTCCGTGTTTTCAGAAGCTAATATATTATATTTGCCATGAAATTCAAGCATTGGGATTCGGCTGCATGGAAAACAAATATCTTGCGCAATTCAAAATATTACGTGAAAAAGATTCCTAAGTAAAACCCTGGCGGCAAAACGAAAACTGTTGATTTTTTTAAGCAAGCGTCATTAAATAAGCAAACATCGTCAAGAAGTACAAGTCTTCCCATTCAAACTCCTTCCATTGTTAATGAAAGTGATTTAATAACACGTGCAGTGACGCTTTTGCATCGTCATCCTTGATTTCCTAAATCAAGGTACTGACTGATATTCAACATGTTGAAAGCAGTACATGTAGTTCTTAAGAAGAAGATGAAGCACCTCCTAATAAAATGGTGCCTGACATGACTGAAGACTTTGTGTGAGCTTATTATGTGGAAAACTGTTGATCATGGTGGTGTTTGTGATTAAAGATGCTGAACTCATTCTGACATATAGTTTTAAATCCAAATTTATTTTCCCAATTTCTTGAAAATGCCGATAAAATTCCCAAATTCAAAGCCATGGGCTATCTTCCCAAAAAGCTGAAACAAGCCCTGGCAGTCCACAAAGGCTATTCAGGGACAACACTTTCCAGTATGTTTCATTTAGGGAAATCTCTTCTTAGTGAAAATAAAGTGAAGGCGGAAAGTGTAATCCCTGATTAGCCTGTGCGGACTGCACAGGCTAATTTGGAACAAAACTTTACACACATGCATTAAACCCAGTTTTTCCAGAATTAGGCTCTATTAATCTCACCTTTCAATGAGATCCTGAGTAAAGTTTGCTTTGAGATGTATGACAGCCCACGTGTGGCCATCACGCACCGAGTCATACGCTGCACTGTAACCCTGCATCGTATAATTCTCCTGAAGCAGTCACAATGCACAGTTACAATTGCATACATTTTGTTTTTGTTTCCTCCATGCAACAATTTATTTATATGGTTGTAAATTATTACCTTATTTCGGTACACTACATAACCATTGTAATGCAATGCATTATTTTGCGAAGTATCATTCATAACAATATAGCAATGGCATTTATGTGTTTTCGATTTACCTTTCACACATTCTTCAATATATTAGCATATTCATCATTTATGAGCATATTGATCATTTATGAGCATACTATAAATTTATTATTTATGAGCATATTTATCATTTATCAGCATATTATTCATTTATTATTTATGAGCATATTAATCATTTATGAGCATATATATTTTTTTATGAGCATATGAATCATTCATCAGCAAATTTTTCATTTATTTTTATGAGCATATTAATCATTTATGAGCATATTAATATTTGATTAGCATATTACTATTTTATGAGCCTATTAATCATCAATGAAAAAATTAATTCACATGAGCATGGTAAACAATGTGAGTATAATAATCACCTTATAAGCATATATTTATCATTTATGATCATATCAATAATCTACTAGCATCTATATAATTGTATGAAAACATTAATTAATATATGAACATATCAGTTAATTAATGAGCATATTAATAAATGAGCAATTAATCATGTATGAGCATATTAATCATTAATCAGCAAATAACTGAACATATTAATCATTAAATGCAACACATATCAAAAATTCTTTAAAGACATAAATTCTGTTCTAAGACTGAACTAAAAAATACCTGTATAATGGAATGATTATCCAGGGCCTGGAGGTATCTCTGACCCAGACCCCCGGTGTCTTCGTTCACAATAGCCAGGTGAAGCCCGAAAGGGTCGTTGCCGATGCATATACAGAAAAGAAGTATCTCGACGAATGGCAACATGAACTGGAACAGCAGAAACCTGCAAGAAATTGAGCCTCGTTCTGGGAAAACTGGGCTTAACCCTCTGCATGCTGGGAATTTGTCGTCTGCTAAAATGTCGTCTGCTGAATTTCTAAAATTAACATTTTCTTCGATTTTTTTTAAAGAATACTATAAGAATAGCAAACAGTTTGGATCTGTTCTGTGCCGTCTCATCTGGATCCAAACTGTTTGCAAAAGCCTTCAAAATTCGGCTCCAGCACTGAAAGAGTTAATGCATGATTGTGAAGTGGTGTCCCGGATTAGCCTGCGCAGTCTGCATAGGCTAAACAGGGACGACACTTTCAGCTTTTATGATTTTTTTTTCATGCAAAAGTAGTCTTTTCTGAAAGAACATTCAGTCTAGGCATAAAGTGTTGTCCCGGATTAGCCTGTGAGGAATACACCCCCCTAATGAGGGCCAACACTTTTATCACTGCATTAAGCCTAATTTTCCAAGAATGTGGCTGAATTAACAAGGAATGTTTTATAACAGTATGCCCTTCAACAAGCTGCCCAATCGACAATACAGTTGCACTTCAAACATTATCTAATAAAGAGGTTCATATGGGGACTTAATGTTATTTGATTTCATGCAATACTTCCAATGCATCAAAAAGCAAATTTGAGTAGTAAAGGTTTAAACCAGCAATTTTTTCCTTCTTTATAAAGTAGGAGTAAAGTGGACCAAAACACACTCCAAATTTTCAATTTTCTTAGTATAAAAGGGGCCATAATTCTGTCAAATGTCAGTCAGAGTTACATAACTTTGCCTGCACAGTCCCCTCATGATAGTTAGTAAGTGTTGCAAGTATGAAAGCAATAGCTTTGATACTTTAGGAATAAAGTAGACCTAAACACAAAACTTAACCAAATTTTCAATTTTCTAAGTATAAAAAGGGCACATAATTCTGTCAAAATGCCAACAAGAGTTATCTTACTTTGCCTACCCAGTCCCCTCATGATAGTAAGTAAGTGTAGCAAGTTTGAATGCAATAGCTTTGATACTTTATGAAACAAGAGATGTGTTTGTCAGAAACACAATGCCCCCCAATGCGCCGCTTTTTTTACCTTTGACCTTAAAGGATGACCTTGACCTTTCACCACTCAAAATATGCAGCTCCCAAGATACACATACATGCCAAATATGAAGTTGCTGTGTTCAATATTTAAAAAGTTATGAAAATTTATGTTTTTTATATTTTTACCTTTGAACTTGAAGGTTGACCTTGACCTTGACCTTTCACCACTCAAAATGTGCAGCTCCACGAGAAGTAAGTAAGAGATTGATTGGAGAAATTATTTTTATTATTATTATTTTTTGACCTTTGACCTTGTAAGATGACCTTGACCTTTCACCACTCAAAATGAGCAGCTCCATGAGATACACATGCATGGTAAATATCAAGTTGGTATGTTCAATATTGCAAAAGTTATCAAACTTTAACCAAGGTTAAAGTTTTGGACAGAATGACAGACAGACAGGACAAAAACAATATACCCCCGATCTATCGATCCGGGGGCATAAAAAGTGGACCTAAACACAAAACTTAACCGTACGCCAATGTCGATGCCGCTCAGGTGATGACATAAGCTCATATTTTTTTTCAAAAGAGGTATGCACCTTGACCTACACAATTTTCTTGTTGCTATAAAGAAGTATTCCAAGTTTGAGTTAAATATCTTTGGTAGTGTTAAAGTTTTAGAAATATAACGACATTTTCTAAGTTAAAAAGGGCCAAAACTTTTACAAGAGGGCCTAAAAGGCCCAAAGTCGGTCACCTGAGATAACAAGAAATTTTCGGGACAAATCTTCTGACCAGGTTGTATGATGATTGGAAAATAAATGTGGCCTCTAGAGTGTTAACACGGTTTTATTATTATAGCCATATAAGGAAAAATGCCCCGCCCCCTGGCGGCCATGTTTTTCAACCAATTGGCATCATTTTTGAACTCGTCCAAGAAATTATTGGGATGAATCTTCTGACCAAGTTTCAGGAAGATTGGACAATAAATGTGGCCTCTAGAGTGTTAAAAAGATTTTACTATAGCCATATATAGCCATTTTAGAAAAAATGCCCCGACCCTTGGCAGTAATGTCTTTCAAGCAAATGTTACCATTTTTTAACTCATCCAAGATATTATTGGGACGAATCTTCTGAGCAAATTTCATGAACATCGGAAAATAAATGTGGCCTCTAGAGTGTTAACAAGGTTTTACTATAGCCATATAAGGAAAAATAACCCGCCACCTGGCGGCCATGTTTTTCAACCAACTGGCATCATTTTCAAACTCGTCCAAGATATTATTGGGATGAATCTTTTGAACAAGTTTCATGAAGATCAGACAATAACTGTGGCCTCTAGAGAGTTAACAAGATTTTACTATAGCGATATATAGCCATATAAGGGAAAATGCCCCGCCCCTTGGCAGCCATGTTTTTCAAGCAAACGTTACCATTTTCAATCTCATCCAAAATATCATTGAGAACAATCATCTGACTAAATTACATGAAGATTGGACAATAAATGTGGCCTCTTGAGTGTTAACAAGGTTTTACTGTAGCCATATGAGGAAAAATGCCCCGCCCCCTGGGGGCCATATTTTTTAACCAAACGACATCATTTTCGAACTCGTCCAAGATATTATTGGGATAAATCTTCTGACAAAGTTTCATGAAGATCGGACAATAAATGTGGCCTCTAGAGAGTTAACAAGATTTTACTATAGGCATTTAAAGAAAAATGCCCCGCCCCTTGGCAGCCATGTTTTTCAAGCAAACGTTACTATTTTCAAACTCATCCAAGATACCATTGAGACCAATCTTTTGACCAAATTTCATGAAGATTGGACAATATATGTGGCCTCTAGAGAGTTAACAAGGCAAATGTTGACGCCGCACAACGCACGACGCACGACCGACAAAAAGCGATCACAAAAGCTCACCATGAGCACATTGTGCTCAGGTGAGCTAAAATTATTGTTAACAGAGTTATACAGCTAATCCTAAACAAGTGTCTTGTCCCCATAAGGAGGTAATCCAGGTCTGAATTGATTATCTTTGACAGTATTCAAATTATTGAACTTATTAAACAAGAGAGCCTGAAAGGCCCAAAGTCGCTCACCTGAGATAACAAGCTATTATTGGGACAAATCTTCTTACCAAGTTTCATTAAGATCAGAAAATAAATGTGGCCTCTAGAGTGTTAACAATATTTATTATAGCCGTATAAGGAAAAATGCCCAGCCCCTGGTGGCCATGTTTTTCGACCACCTGGCATCATTTTCGTACTCATCCAAGATATTATTGGGATGAATATTCTGACCAGGTTTCATGAAGATTGGACAATAAATGTGGCCTCTAGAGTGTTAACAAGATTTTACTATAGCCATATATAGCCATATAAGGAAAAATGCCCCGCCAAATGGCTGCCATGTTTTTCAAATAAAGGTTACCATTTTTTTAAATCATCCAAGATATCATTGAGACAAATCTTCTGAGCAAATTTCATGAAGATCGGAAAATAAATGTGGCCTCTAGAGTGTTAACAAGGTTTTACTATAGCCATATAAGGAAAAATGCCGCGCCTCCTGTCGGCCATGTTTTTCAACCAACCAGCATAGTTTTCAAAACTCGTCCAAGATATTATTTAAATAAATCTTCTGACCAAGTTTCATGAAGATCGGACAATAAATGTGGCCTCTAGAGAGTTAACAAGATTTTACTATAGCCATATATAGCTATATAAGGTAAAATGCCCCGCCCCTTGGCAGCCATGTTTTTCAAGCAAACGTTACCATTTTCAAAGATATCATTGAAACTAATCTTCTGACCAAATTTATGAAGATTGGACACTAAATATGGCCTCTAGAGTCTTAACAAAGTTTTACTAAAGCCATATAAGAAAAAATGCCCCGCCCCTTGGTAGCCATGTTTTTCAAGCAAACATTACCATTTTCAAACGCATCCAAGATATCATCAAAAACAATCTTCTGACCAAATGTCATGAAGATTGGACAATAAATGTGGCCTCTAGAGTGTTAACAAGGTTTTACTATAGCCATATTAGGAAAAATGCCCCGCCCCCTGGCGGTCATGTTTTTCAACCAACCGGCATCATTTTCGAACTCGTCCAAGATATTAATGGGATGAATCTTCTGACCAAGTTTCATGAAGATCGAACAATAAATGTGGCCTCTAGAGAGTTAACAATATTTTAATATAGCCATATATAGCCATATAAGGAAAAATGCCCCGCCCCTTGGCAGCCATGTTTTTCAAGCAAACGTTAGCATTTTCAAACTCATAAGAGATATCATTGAGACCAATCTTCTGACCAAATTTCATGAAGATTGGACAACAAATGTGGCCTCTAGAGAGTTAACAAGGCAAATGTTGACGCCGCACAACGGACAACGGAGGACGGACGATGGACGACGGACTAAAGGCGATCACAAAAGCTCACCGTGAGCACGTTGTGCTCAGGTGAGCTAAAAAATTATCCCCAAATTCTAAGTTTAAAAGGGGCATAGCTCTTAAAATAATGGTGACATAGTTATGCACCTTGACTTACACTGTCTTGTTGTCATAAAGAAGTATTCTTCGTTTGAGTTAATTATCTTTGATCGTGTTAAAGTTATTTGATTTTATAAAAAACTTTGACCAAGGCCGACGCAGGGGCGAGTAGTATAGCTCTCATTTTTGTTAGAAAAGTCGAGCTAATAAATAAAATGCAACATTTTGTTAGTTTTATGGCTTGAACCATACTAAATATTATATTGACAACATTAAGTTATCTATTTTAAAGAATTTGGGAGAGAAATAAAACAAACACACGTAATTCTCAATATGAAGATTTCACAAAAGGAATTTTCCTAATTTCAGGTTTTTCCACGCGCATTTTTTCCAATTGGGCTGGTACCGGTACTTTAACAAATTGGGCTTAAAAATGCTATAAACAAAGCTTGGTCACCCTATCTTTCGTCGCATTATGTGCAGATTCTTCATGAACTGCGCTGCGATGTTGCGCCCACTTGGCAAACCCACTGGACAAGCCCACTTGCTGAACACGCTTCCAAGCAGGGGCACATTGTCTCCGTTGCGTACAGGAACCGTTTCTTCATCGTTCAGGCTCGACTTTGAGAAGTGAAAGGTCGATAAGAAAAAAATTATCAGATATTGTCCAAATGTCAAACCTGCATTGAAGAATAGCAAATGTTTGCACTAGAATGATGTTGCTCTGTTTATGTTAAAATTTCCGTTGACTTTGAGAAAAGTATCATAAGAAATGGTCCCATTTTCAGACCTGCATTGTAGAATTTGCACTTATGTGATTTTGCTTAATATATATTCTGACGTCTGTTTCTGAGAACTGAAGGATCAATAGGGAACAGAGTCATAAGATATTATCCAATTATCAAAACTGGATTGTAGTTAGCAAATATTTGCACCATACCTGGTAATGATGTCACCTTTTTTTATCAGGGTCTGGTTGCTCAAAACTTTAACAACCAGCTAAGGTAACAGTCTCTTAACTTAAGACTTTAATAAAATTTATTTTTAAAACAATTTTATTATCAAAACTGCTTCTAGCAAACAAATGTGTTTATAATTAACATGATTTATTAAAGAGTTAACAATAAAGTCACATAAATAACCTGATCCAAAACTTAATCCTTTCCCACTCAGAAGCAAAGTGAAAATGGCTATGTGCAAACAGCATAAAACCAGAACAGCCTGCGAGTAACTCGCAGTCTGTTCATGTTTTATGCTGTTTGCTGCTCATCAGTTCCTTTGGGTTGGAAATGATTTTTTTTAAACTTGAATATAATAAGAAAGGTCTTTAATCCAATTTAACTTTCTAAGGGACTACAAATGCGTCAAAATACGTATCTAAGTAATAAAGGGTTAAATACGTATCTAAGTGGTAAAGGGTTAAATACGTATCTAAGTGGTATAGGGTTAAATAAGTATCTAAGTTGTAAAGCGTTAAATACATATTTAAGTGGTGAAGGGTTAAATACATATCTAAGTGGTGAAGAGTTAAATACATATCTGAGTGATAAAGGGTTTAATACATATCTAAGTGGTGAAGAGTTAAATACATATCTTAGTGGTGAAGGGTTAATTACATATCTAAGTGGTGAAGGATCAAATACATATCTAAGTGGTGAAGAGTTAAATACATATCTAAGTGGTGAAGGTTTAAATACGTATCTAAGTGGTGAAGGATTAAATACGTATCTAAGTGGTGAAGGATTAAATACATATCTAGGTGGTGAAGGGGTAAATACATATCTAATTGGTGAAGGGTTAAATACATATATAAAAGTATAAAGGGTTAAATACATATCTAAGTGGTTTAGGGTTAAATACATATCTACGTGGTGAAGGGTTAAATACATATCTAAGTGGTGAAGGGTTAAATACGCATCTTAGTAGTAAGGGGTTATATACACATCTAAGTGGTAAATGGTTAAATACGCATCTAAATGTTTACCATACATAAATACATATCTAAGTGAAGGGTTAAATGCTTGATTAAGTGGTGAAGGGTTAAATACATATCTTAGTGGTGAAGGGTTAAATACATATCTAAGTGGTAAAGGGTTCAGCTGTAAGCTTAACTTGCAGCTAAAGTTTTGAGCAACCATGCCCTTAAGATGATTTGTTAATTAGTTATTTCCATTCATTTGAATTTATTTGAAAAGCTAGAAAAATATGGGATACATGGAATTTCAGGTAAGAAATACAACAAGAGGGCCTTAAAGGCCCAAAGTTGCTCACCTGAGATAACAAGATATTATTGGGACAGATTTTCTGACCAACTTTCGCGAAGATCGGAAAATAAATGTGGCCTCTAGAGGGTTAACAAGGTTTTACTAAAGCCATATAAGGAAAAAATGCCCCGTCCCCTGGCAGCCATGTTTTTCAACCATCTGGCATCATTTTTTTACTCGTCCAATACATTATCGGGATGAATCTTCTGACAAAGTTTCATGAAGATCGAACAGTAAATGTGGCCTCTAGAGTGTTAACAAGATTTTACTATAGCCATATAAGGAAATATGCCCCGCCCCTTGGAAGCCATTTTTTCAAGCAAACATAATTATTTTCGAACTCATCCAAGATATTATTTAGACCAATCTTCTGACCAAATTTCATGAAGATTGGACAATAAATGTGGCCTCTATAGTGTTAACAAGGTTTCACTATAGCCATATATACATGTAGCCAGATACGGAAAAATGCCCCGCTCCTGGTGGCCATGTTTTTAAAACAACCAAAACCATTTTCGAACTATCCAAGATATCATTGGGACAAATCTTCTGAACAAGTTTCATGATGATCGGAAAATAAATGTGACACCTAGTGTTAACAAGGTTTTACTATAGCCATATAAGGAAAATAGCCCCGCCCCTGTGGTGGCCATGTTTTTCAACCAACCAGCATCATTTTTGAACTCGTCCAAGATATTATTGGGATGAATCTTCTGACCGAGTTTCATGAAGATCGGACTATAAATGTGGCCTCTAGAGCGTTAACAAGATTTTCTATAGCCTTATATAGCCATATAAGGAAAAATGCCCCGCCAATTGGCGGAAATGTTATTCAAGCAAACGTAACCATTTTCGAACTCATCCAAGATATCATTAAGACAAATCTTCTGACCATATTTCATCAAGATTGGACAATAAATGTGGCCCCGAGAGTGTAAACCTGGTTTTACTAAAGCCATATAAGGAAAAATGCCCCGCCCCCTGGCGGCCATGTTTGTCAACCAACCGACATCATTTTCAAACTCGTCCAAGATATTTTTGGGATGAATGTTCTGACCAAGTTTCATTAAGATTGGACAATAAATGTGGCCTCTAGAGTGTTAACAAGATTCTACTATAAAAAGCGCACTTTATGTTTAAGCGAAGTAATAACCCACATAAAAGCGCACATGTGTATTAAATGTGCGCTTTTATGTGCGTTAAACGTGCGCTTTTTATCAGTGCGTTTTTGATTGCCATTTATGTGTGTAAAATGTGCGCTTTTAAGTGGGTTAAATGTGCGCTTTTCGCGAGTTAAATGTGCGCTTTTTTATTTAAAAAGCGAATATTTAACTCACTTTAAGCGCAGTTATAACCCACATAAAAGCGCACATGTGTGTAAAATGTGCGCTTTTAAGTGGGTTAAAACTGCGCTTTTCAGCGAGTTAAATGTGCGCTTTTTTATTTTAAAAAGCGCACATTTAACTCACTTTAAGCGCAGTTATAACCCACATAAAAGCGCACATGTGTGTTAAATGTGCGCTTTTCTGTGGGTTGAAAATGTGCTTTTAGCGAGCGAAATGTGCGCTTTTTATAGGTACTGACTATAAAATGCGCACATTTAATTTGGTTTAAAGCGCAGTTTTAACCCACATAAAACGTACAATTTACGCACATGAATGGCAGTAAAAACGCACTCACAAAAAGCACACATGTGCGTTAAAGGTGCATCTTTTGCCTTAACAGTTGATTCAATTATATGCTGTTTAAAGTTTTTTTAAATTCAGATACGCAATAAAAACTAATAATTATACACAAATATATTTGTGTATTTTAAATAATTACAAGATAACTCAGTGTTATACTTTAATGTAGACCAACATTTGTTAACATACACGAGTAATTAAATATCAATGACAATTTGATAAAATAAATATAAACATAATTAGATTATAAATAAACAAAACATAATAGCATACTTATAAATAACATGTACAGTATATACACAGGAACATCTATAAACATAAAAAAGATGAGAATCAATCAAGGCCTGTCATTTCTTTGAGGCGGCGGAGTGCGGCTCTCATCTTTCTCTCCACGTCTGCCACCAGCCGGTCAAACTTCTTTGCAACTTTTTACTGTCATGGCCTTTGCGCGGTGCGTCTCGTGCATGATGTCATTTGATCAGGTCCTGAAAGATATTTTATAATGTAAGTGTTGAATATTGCTGTTATGGTAATCTCGTTGCTATAAAAATTATAAATTTAATCAAAACTAGTTTGGTTGTTTGTTGTTTTTGGTTGTTTATTTTTGCAATTTTAATCCCCTGATCACATGTGACTTAACGCTTTTGATAAATAAATATGTTTGGTAGAAAATACTGTTTGAAAATGTACCAAGATACATGGTCTCATTTGACTGTGTGGACTGGTCGGAAGTGTGTCACCTTTAAAATGCAATAACCAGTACCCTGTATAGTTTTACCTCTAAACAAATCCAGCTTGTCTTGGTCAAGGACAGGGCGCGGTTTTCCCACTCCTGTTCTCCTCATGTTGGCCAGCTTGTGCAGGGTAAAACCTGGTATTCAAGTCAATAAATCAGGTAGTCTCCCTTTTGCTCCCTTTTTGGCAGGCGATGCGATCATGCACATTCTTTCCAAAGGATCTACTTATCAATGTAAATTTCACGGTCACCATGGGGTTTAACCTTTAAATTTAAAATATAAAAGTTCTCATTTAATGTGGGGGAAAAATCTGTTCATTAATGACCAAATATAGGTCTCAATAACATTTAAGATGACGATAACCATAAAATACAGCCATAATAATTCAAATGGTGTTGTTTTTCCTTAAAATTGCATTACATTTACTCATCCATTTACATTTCCCAGTGACAATACATAAATATGATAATGATCATAATTAATTCAATAAACTAAATAAAAAAGGGATGCAGAATTGAAAATACAAACCTGTTACAATAGACTGTTCTTCAGTATTCCAAAAATACAGGCAGTTGTTGAACTAGACCATATCACTCTGTATGTCTTTTACCACCCACTTTGAATCTCCTTTGCAACGAACTTATTGTTGATTTACACAGTGTAGTAAATACACATTTTATTTCATCACACAATACTTCATGCTGAAAGTATTTCAAGACATTTTACACTAGAATAATAAGTCTGAATGTTGTTCACTTTATACATGAACCTAAAATCTAGCTTTAAGTCAGTTGCTGATTCTGCTTGTTTTCAAAAAAGAACTTCCTATCTGTGGTTCTCAAATAGATGGTGCCTGAACCAATTAAAAGTATATCAACACCCCTTTGTTAGGCTTAGATGGAGGACTGATAGGGACTGGCTAATTTTTTATCTGATTCCATGCTGTGTCTAAGCCAAAAATTACATAATTTGAGAAATACTGATAAGGCAGTTCATTTCAACACCAAAATATTTATTGAATAATACACAGCACCCTTAACGTATTATATTTAATTGTGAATATTTAAATATGACATGCTGAATGGTGTAAGCAAATAATAATAATATTAGTATAAATATTATTCTAATTGCCTTTTAAATGTATGTTTATGGTCAATGTGGTAGACATTAATTGTATTGGGGTATAAATATCAGTATAAGAAAGTTCAAATACTTATTTTTTATGTTGAGGAAATATAATTGATACTTTCAAGCTCACATAATATTTTTGACACTTTCAATATTTTTAATTAGTTACCCACAGTCTGATTTAATAGGTGGAAATTTTTAGAAATGCTTGAGATTAAAACGAAAGCAATGTTATATGCATTGAAATTGTATTATCAAGTATATTTACATTAAACAGGTTCATATGCACAACCAGAAACCGCTTTGAATTCAAACTGCACCTTATATTATAACAGGTTACTTAGGTATATGTCTATGTTTATTCATTTGATGCAAATAAATTGTTAGAGCCTGCAACAATTTTGTTTCTTGTTCAATTTCTGTACAACATTTGCTAAACGGTTGTTAAAGACGCACTTTTTAAGAAGTGTGTTAACCATGTGTCTTTTTAGATACATCCGTTAAAAACAGATCATATGAAAAAAACGCACTTATGAAATAAAAGACTAACTTATGCTTAAAAAAGACGCACATCAAAAAAGAAAAAACGCACTTTTGTGAGAAAACCCCACATCTGTAAATCTTAAAACACACTTCTTAGATAAAAGACGCACTTCCTAAATAAAATACGCACTATTTAGATAATAAAACACACATTTTGCTAACATCTACATTCATAAGCGCACTTTCAGATGAAAAAAACACACAAAAAACAAACGTTTTCACTTAAATAACGCACTTGAAAAGAAAAAACGCACAAAATGCGCACTTAAATGCACTTTTGAACACTGAAAACGCAGATATTAACAAAAAACACAGAATTAACGCACTTTTAAGTGCGCTAAATGTGTGTTTTGGAAAACAAATGCTTTTTAAATTGACAAGGGTACAGCCATATAAGGAAAAATGCCCCGCCCCTTGGCAGCCATGTTTTACAAGTAAAGGTTACCATTTTTGAGCTCATCAAAGATATCAGTGGGACAAATCTTCTGAGCAAGTTTCATGAAGATCGGAAGATAAATGTGACCTCTAGAGTGTTAACAAGGTTTTACTAAAGCCATATAAGATAAAATGCCCCGCCCCCTGGCAGCCATGTTTTTCAACCAACTGACATCATTTTCGAACTCGTCCAAGATATCATTGGGATGAATCTTCTGACCAAGTTTGATGAGGATCAGACAATAAATGTGGCCTCTAGAGTGTTACCAAGATTTTGCTACAGCCATACATAGCCATATAAGGAAAAATGCCCCGCCCCTTGGCAGCCATGTTTGTCAAGCAAACGTAACCATTTTCGAACTCATCCAAGATTTCATTGAAACCAATCTTCTGACCATATGTTAAGGAAGATTGGAAATAAATGTGGCCTCTTAAGAGTGAACAAGGCAAATGTTGACGTCGCACAACGGACAACGCACAACGGACAACGGACAAAAGGCGATCACAAAAGCTCACCATTAGCACGTTGTATTCAGGTGAGCTTAAAAGATAATTTGATAACTCGGCCCACAAACCACATCAAAATAATCGCAGGTGGTTTAGTGGTTTTGCTCAAAACAAGATTACATGTGATGATCCGAATATTGTGAACAGTTGTGATTTTGAAACCACATTAGGGAACAAAGTACCCTACTTCACTTACAGGTTCCAACTAAGATTAAGATAGTAATATAAAACTGTTTAATTCAGCAAAATAATACGCTGACATTTTCTATGACCTCAATCTAGTTCTAGATAACATTGTCGAGCTAACGATTACAATTTCTTAGACATACAAATCTTAATTTTGAAACAAGAGGATAAATAGCACTTTTCAGGCTAAATACTTGTATTATCATCATTAACATGAGCCTCATTCCAAAAATTGGGTTTAATGCATATGCCTAAAGTATCTTTCCATATTAGCCTATGCAGTCAACAAAGGCTTATCAGGGATGACACTTTCTGCTTTAACTGGATTTTTGCCAAGAAGAGAATTTCTTATAATGAAAATTACATTTCAAGCTGAAAGTGTCGTCCCTGAGTATCGAGTGTGGACTGCACATGATATCTGGTACGACACTTTAAGCACATGCATTAAGCCCCGTTTTCCCAGAGTGATGCTAATCTGTGTTTGCATTTCTAGTGTGAACACATTGTACTAGGCAAGAGTATCTGATTGTTTGGCAAAAGTGCCTGGTTGATAGGCAACAGTACCTGGTTGTTAGGCAACAGTATCCGGTTGTTAGGCTCCAGTACCTGGTTGTTATGCAACAGTACCTGGCTGTTAAGCAACAATACCTGGTTGTAAGGCAACAGTACCTGGTTGTTAGACAACAATATCAGGTTGTTAGGCAACAATACCTGGCTGTTAGGCGACAGTACCTGGTTCTTAGGCAACAGTACCTGATTGTTAGGCAACAATACCTGGTTGTTAGGCAACAGTACTTGGTTGTTAGGCAACAAAACCTGGTTGTTAGGCAACAATACCTGGTTGTTAGGCAACAATACCTGGTTGTTAGGCAACAGTACCTGGTTGTTAGGCAAGGCCAGATCAGGCGGGGTTCCCACTTTGACCGCCTCACACAACTTGAGAAAGACACTCTCCAAGCTCTGTAATAGTCACAAAATGATGTATTTTGCTTAAAGGTCTAAGCCATAACATGTTTTATCATAAATTGTGTCATTTTCTTTAATAAAATTGTTATTTGTAAATATTGCTTTCAGGCTTGCATTTGCCCGCCAATTGGTTTATATATCATGAGCAAGATACTAGTTTCACAAAAATGCATAACAACAGTCATGTAATATTATTGATATTATTAAAATTGGCCTTTACCCCAGGTCCTTTAAGCAAATTTGCAACTGTGAATTGTGCCCGAATTTTACAATCATGAGTACCACTGTGTCTGAATGTTCAAATATTTTAAATTATTAACTTTCTATGCTTGTTTAAGCTCTGGGTTGATAAAGAAGTTACTATTATACACACTTAATTAAGAAAACACTTTACCCCTTTCCAACTGTGGGAAGAAGCAAAGTGAAAATGGCTTTTGCAACGAGCATAAAACCAGAACAGCCTGCAGTAACTCGCAGTCTATTCAGGTTTTATGCTGTTTGCTGCTCATCAGTAATTAAGGATTGAATGAAGCCTTTTAAAATCCAGTTTAGGCAGAAAGTGTCATCCTTGATTTACCTTATCTCAGACGATTCTGAAATGACACTTTATGCACATGCATTTAACCCTATAATACATATATATAAATATATATATTGGGGAAAGGTTAACTCCAGCAAATGCCTGGATCAATGTATTGCTAAAGGGCTTCCGTTTACCTTGCCAGCCTGTCTTGCCTCCTCGATGTAATGGGTGGTAAGTATGATGGTCGTGTGGTTGCCCATGTGGCTGGTGATGTTGATCAGATGGTCCCAGATCCTGAACATAGTATCCAAAACATATAAGTACAAGACATTGTTTCCAAAACATGTAAGTACAAGACATTGTTTCCAAAACATATAAGCACAAGACATTGTTTCCACAACACGTTAGCACAAGACATTGTTTCCACAACATGTTAGCACAAGACATTGTATCCACAACATGTAAGCACAAGACATTGCATCCACAACATGTTAGCACAAGTAATTGAAAACAATACCAAAGGTTCTATATTATTAGATACCCAGCTTAAACTGGATTTTTGGTAAGGTGAAACTTCCTTCAAACAAAAAAATCCATAAAAGTGGAAAGTGCCGTCCCTGATTAGCCTGTGCAAACTGTATTTTACGCACATTCATTTGGCCCAGTTTTTCCAAAGAAAGCTCAAAAACTGCTTTTGAAATTAAAAACAATGGATTTTATCAGCGTATATTTATATAAGGCAATTAAGGGAAACAACTTATAAGCAAGCAATTAATAAAATAGGATCATGAAAATACTGATTTAGATAAAAACATCACTGTTCACCTTTCTCTGAGTAGGGGATCCACTCCGACTGTGGGTTCATCGAGGATCAGCAGTTCTGGTTCATGTAGCAGGGCTACACAGAATGATACACGACGCATCTGTCCTCCACTGAAACAGGAAAATTAACATTATATGACTGTAAAATGTATTGATTATAAAACATGATGTAGCGGGGCAATGCAGAATGGCACATAGCACATCTGACCGCCATGGAATGAGAGTTAACAATAGATGCTTGTGAAAAATGACAGCCTTTACTTGAAGCCAAGTTGTCAATACCGTAGGTTACAGTGTATTATGAACAGTTTTTTTTTATCTCGAAGTATAAATTTTAATAGTTGGTGCATGTTTTATATTTATAAAACTCTTCCTTGATGATAGAAATCTGTCCTTTCTGCTAAATACCTTCAATATTCTTGTCTTGAAATCACTTTTCTCCATTTTGGCATTAAAAAAAGAATACGCTTTATACATTCTTGCACTCTATAGATGGTAAAATACAGTGTGCGCGATACATTTGTTAACGATTGTCTTGTCGAAGTGGCATAGTGGATAATGGTGTCCACATAGCAACCAGGAGGTCATGGATGCTATCTCCAATGTGGGAGCACTCTTAAGATCTCTCCAATTGACACCAAGTACAGAGTAATAGGGAAAAGTACCGGTACCAGCCAAGTTGGGAAATAATCTGCGAAAAAAAACCTGATATTGGAAAAATTCTCGTTGTGAAGTTGTCATATTGGGAAATTGGTGTATTGATTTTTTGCTGGCAAATACTTAAATTGATAACTAAATGTTGTCATGCTGTCAAAATTATTTTAACTCAGGTTCGAGCTATAAAGCTGCATAGGAAACTAATTAAATGTTGCGATTTATTTCTTTAAAAAAAAACAAAAAAAAAACTTTTCAATCTAAAATTTTGTT
The DNA here is from genome assembly GCF_020536995.1 of Dreissena polymorpha. Classification (NCBI taxonomy): domain Eukaryota; kingdom Metazoa; phylum Mollusca; class Bivalvia; order Myida; family Dreissenidae; genus Dreissena; species Dreissena polymorpha. The sequence goes on along the minus strand of NC_068355.1, from coordinate 54,416,479 downwards.
GACAGCAATTGGGAAATTTGTAGATTTTTCCTAATTGGGAAAGTGCCATTTTCCGGTACTTTATACAGAAGCAAAACAATTGCTGCTCCACAGTGACTACTCAACCCAATTTACCACGGACACATTTTATAAAGAATTACCAACACAAATTCAAACTTATAAATTACAGAATCAGAAATCCATGAATATAGGCTTCCACAAAATTGTCACTTTTTGAAAAACCAAACAATTAGATGTAGACAAATATAAATAATCTTGCAGTATCTGAATATTATTTTTATCTCAGCAGCTTTGTGACAACAGTTTTCACTGTTGCATGTAAAACATTAATAGAACGCTAACCTCGATGATACAACTCTGTCCTCTGTCTTTATAATTAATAACAGTATTCCAATTTTTCATAAGTGCATATTTAACTGCATTATTAAATTAATAATATTAAGCTATATGGTATTATATAACTGAATAATACAATCAATAAACTAATTATTAAGTTTATTGGGAGAGATTAGAACCATTTTAGAGAAATTCTGTTAAGATTTCTTGGAAAAAACGTTAATTTTCGCAAATGGGAAGCAACCTCTAAGGGGCTGTAATTTTGGGCAAAATGATTCACTGAAAGACCCACTGGATGAATTTGACTGGCAGCATAATAAAAAGCTTCCTTCTTTGATTACAAAATAAAGCTTTCCAATGATGCAGATAAATTCATCACCCAATAGTAAAATGGCCGTCATTTTTGAGTCCGATTTGCAAGTTTTCTTGTCTTAAAATATTTGTTTCTCCATTTTGGCTTTAAAAAACTGGACGTGCTACAAAACCTTTATTCCACTTTATCATTAAAAAAACGGATGCAAGTTACACATGTTTGCATGTTAAACGTGGTTTAGTACGGTGTAACCTGAGCTGCCCCAACTGCCTAGAATTATCCTGCAGTGCAAGGAATACTGTGCAAATATTCAAATGTCAGCGATTTTTGTCCTTCTTTATAAAGTACTAGAAAACAGCACCAATAAGGAAAAAAATATCAATTTCCCGATAGCTGTCAAAAAAACTCCCGATTGAAGGTTAAAAAAAATAATTGTAAAAAGCAACATTTATTTAAATATAATATTGACAACTTTACACCAATTTGTTATCAATTTATAAGTATTTTGGAGACAAAATATTATACACTAATTTCCTAATATGAAGAATTCACGCCGCAAATTTTCCCAATCACCAGCAAAGTAAGAGTTTCTCACCAAGGCAATCCGGGTTAAATCTCGGTTCCAGGAAGCATGTTAATTTGGATGGAAGAAACAAAGGACAGGTGAGGATTCCTTTTATTTATTTATTTTTAAAAGTGTTCACAATTACCTGAGCTGTCCCGCCAGCCGTGACTTGTCAGGCAGCATCAGGAAGTCTATGAGGAAGTCGGTGCGCGCTCCAATGTGATCGCTGTCCATGCCATGTAGCCGACCAAAGTACTGCAACGTCTCCGCGATAGTCAGGTCTGGGAACAAGGCCGTCTCCTGTGAAAATAATTCAGCAATGAAATGTTTATTTAAAAAGATCAAAAATGAAAATAAAAATCATAAAAAGATTCAAAAATGTAAAATAATTGTTTTCTTTTTTTCCTTTTTTTAATGTTAAATTATTTTCATAAAAAATCAATACTATAGAATATTTATCATAAAAAAGGTAAAATAATTTTTCTAAAAATATCAAAATATAAAATAATGAGTCGCACTCTGATTAAACAGGGCTGAGTATATTTCCCTAAAATGTCGTCCCAGATCAGCCTGTGCAATTCCCACAGGCTAATCAGGAACAACACTTTCCGCTTTCATGGAATTTTAGTTTAAAGGAATTCTGGGAACAAGGCCGTCTCCTGATGGGAAAATTCACAAATAAAAACTAATTGGAAGAATTAAACAAGAGCTGTCTCCATCGGAAGACATGCCCACGAAAAATGCTTTTTCGAAACCTAAACGCAGATTTTGAAACCTAAACGTGGACCCTAATTCAAGGTCAAGGTCAAAGGGGTCAAAAGTTGTGCGCGTATGGAAAGGCCTTGTCCATATACACATGCATACCAAATTTGAAGGTTACATCTGAATGGACATAGAAGTTATGAGCATTTTTCGAAACCTAAACGCAAAAGTGTGACGGACAGACAGACGGACGGACTATGGACAGTGCGACTGCTATATGCCACCCTAACGGGGGCATACAAATTAGCAGTGACCTGGGAAAACAGGATTTAATGCACAAAAAGTGGTCCCAAATAAGCCTGTGCAGTTTGCACAGGCTTCTGGTAATCAGAGAAGACTCTTTAAGCACATGCATTAAGTCCCGTTTTTCAATGAAGAGGCTCAACAATTTCAGCCTAAACTGGATTTTCGCAAAGAAGAGACTTCCTTTAAACAAAAAATACCATTAAAGTGGAAAGTGTTGTCCCTGATTAGCCTGTGCAAACATCAAGGCTAATCAGTAATCTGGGAAGACACGTGATATACATGCATTAAGCCCCATTTTTTGAGAGTGCGCATCCAATATATAAAATAATCTTCATTAAGGATTGCTAGGTAACACATAATAAACAATGAAGAGGGAGAAAAATGAGAAGAATTTTCTACATATAATATCAAAAATCATGTCCATATATAAAATTACTTAGATTGTTTACAAAAATACACTATTTGTATTTCCTCGACTCAGTTCAAGTAATTTCCTTTGCAAACAAAGTAAAATTATGATTTGATATTTAAGGCAAATATATGGGGAACTAAACTCTTTTGAGCCGACAAAAGGGGCTGAAATAAAGACCCAAACTAAGGTTGTTTAGCAAACTCGGCCTTCTAACAAACTCACTAAGTCATGTTCTGGGAAAACAGGGCCTAATGCATGAGCGTTAAGATTCGTCGTGGATTAACATGTTCCGGGAAAACTGGGCCTAATGCATGAGCGTTAAGATTCGTCGTGGATTAATATGTTCTGGGAAAACTGGGCATAATGCATGAGCGTTAAGATTCGTCGTGGATTAACATGTTCTGGGAAAACTGGGCCTAATGCATGAGCGTTAAGATTCGTCGTGGATTAACATGTTCAGACTGCACAGGCTAATCATCGACAACACATTCACCCTAGACTGGATTTTTGTTTAACGAAAAATGCCATAAAAGTGTAAAGTATCATGTCGTGTGTCATCCCTGATTAACCTGTGAGGTTTCCAAGAACAAGGCCCCACTGTACCCGTTGTATTGGATTTTACCTTGGCATCGGAGTTTTTCAAGTTATCCCCTAAAAAAATCAAATTTAACGATAAATGACATAGTTATGGTCCGGACAAACTTTCGGTCGAAAACGCACTAAGTGACTCTGGACCTAGTTTTTGACCTGGCATGACCCATATTCAAACTTGACCTAGACATCATCTAGATACAACTTCTGACCAAGTTTGGTGAAGATCGGATGAAATTTTCGAGACAGACCGACAGACAGACAGACCGACAAAATGACATCTATATAGCCATCATTGCCAATGGTAATGGGGTATAATAAAATATTTAAGGAAAACATAAGGGAACTTTACTCTTGAGAGCAGAAAATGTCAGGCCCAAACCCAAGTAAGTGAAGACACGTGATATACATGCATTAAGCCCCATTTTTTGAGAGTGCGCATCCAATATATAAAATAATCTTCATTAAGGATTGCTAGGTAACACATAATAAACAATGAAGAGGGAGAAAAATGAGAAGAATTTTCTACATATAATATCAAAAATCATGTCCATATATAAAATTACTTAGATTGTTTACAAAAATACACTATTTGTATTTCCTCGACTCAGTTCAAGTAATTTCCTTTGCAAACAAAGTAAAATTATGATTTGATATTTAAGGCAAATATATGGGGAACTAAACTCTTTTGAGCCGACAAAAGGGGCTGAAATAAAGACCCAAACTAAGGTTGTTTAGCAAACTCGGCCTTCTAACAAACTCACTAAGTCATGTTCTGGGAAAACAGGGCCTAATGCATGAGCGTTAAGATTCGTCGTGGATTAACATGTTCCGGGAAAACTGGGCCTAATGCATGAGCGTTAAGATTCGTCGTGGATTAATATGTTCTGGGAAAACTGGGCATAATGCATGAGCGTTAAGATTCGTCGTGGATTAACATGTTCTGGGAAAACTGGGCCTAATGCATGAGCGTTAAGATTCGTCGTGGATTAACATGTTCAGACTGCACAGGCTAATCATCGACAACACATTCACCCTAGACTGGATTTTTGTTTAACGAAAAATGCCATAAAAGTGTAAAGTATCATGTCGTGTGTCATCCCTGATTAACCTGTGAGGTTTCCAAGAACAAGGCCCCACTGTACCCGTTGTATTGGATTTTACCTTGGCATCGGAGTTTTTCAAGTTATCCCCTAAAAAAATCAAATTTAACGATAAATGACATAGTTATGGTCCGGACAAACTTTCGGTCGAAAATGCACTAAGTGACTCTGGACCTAGTTTTTGACCTGGCATGACCCATATTCAAACTTGACCTAGACATCATCTAGATACAACTTCTGACCAAGTTTGGTGAAGATCGGATGAAATTTTCGAGACAGACCGACAGACAGACAGACCGACAAAATGACATCTATATAGCCATCATTGCCAATGGTAATGGGGTATAATAAAATATTTAAGGAAAACATAAGGGAACTTTACTCTTGAGAGCAGAAAATGTCAGGCCCAAACCCAAGTAAGTGAAGACACGTGATATACATGCATTAAGCCCCATTTTTTGAGAGTTCGCATCCAATATATAAAATAATCTTCATTAAGGATTGCTAGGTAACACATAATAAACAATGAAGAGGGAGAATAATGAGAAGAATTTTCTACATATGATATCAAAGATCATGTCCATATATAAAATTAATAAGATTGTTTACAAAAATACACTATTTGTATTTTCTCGACTCAATTCATGTAATTTCCTTTGAAAACAAAGTAAAATTATGATTTGATATTTAAGGCAAATATATGGGGAACTAAACTCTTTTGAGCCGACAAATGGGGCTGAAATAAAGACCCAAACTTAGGTTGTTGAGCAAACTCGGCCTTCTAACAAACTCACTAAGCAATGATCAGGGAAAACTGGGCCTAATGCATGAGCGTTAAGATTCGTCGTGGATTAACAGGTTCAGACTGCACAGGCTAATCATCTACAATACATTCCCCCTAGACTGGATTTTTGTTTAACGAAAAATGCCATAAATGAAAGTGTAAAGTATCATGTTATGTGTCATCCCTGATTAACCTGTGAGGACTGCACAGGCTAATCTGGGACGACACTTTACGCACATGCATTAATCCTCGGTTTCCAAGAACAAGGCCCCACTGTACCTGTTGTATTGGATTTTACCTTTGCATCGGAGTTTTTCAAGTTATCACCTAAAAAAATCAAATTTAACGATAAATTACATAGTTATGGTCCGGACAAACTTTCGGTCTAAAACGCACTAAGTGACTCTTGACCTAGTTTTTGACTGGCATGACCCATATTCAAACTTGACCTAGACATCATCTAGATACAACTTCTGACCAAGTTTGGTGAAGATCGGTTGAAATTTTCGAGACAGACCGACAGGCAGACAGACCGACAAAATTACATCTATATAGCCATCATTGCCAATGGTAATGGGGGTATAACAAAATATTTAAGGTAAACATAAGGGGACTTTACTCTTGAGAGCAGAAAATGTCAGGCCCAAACCCAGGTAGATGGGGCCAAATTACAGCCCCATATTTGCCCCTAAACAGACTCCAACATACCTGTGGCATGTACCCCACCAGGCTTCCAGGCACCTTGTGACCCCGCGATCCCTGCCTGTCTCCCAAGACGACAAGATGACCGCTGTCCATGTGCAGTCGACCGATCACACATCGCAGCAACGTCGTCTTTCCACAGCCACTTGGGCCCAGTAATCCATAACTGTGAATACAAATGCTCAATATTAGCCAGTGTGTGTTTTTTTCAACCTTTTGGGAATTGGGCAGGGTACCTTTGTTTCGAGAAAAATTGCAGCGTTTTGACTCAAATTCGAAATTAGTGTTGTTGTTTTGCTAATAAATGCCTCAAAATTGTTAATACTAGTGTTTCCAATATTATATTTAGTATGGTTCAACTTATAGAGCTGGATGGGAGATGAACTTAATATTGAGAATTAAAAAAAAGGAAAACTTTCACTGAATTGTATGTCCCATTTGGGAAAAATAAATACTTTTTTCCATTGGTAAATGGGCCATACATCGGCCCCGAATTTGAACGAAAAACACACACATAAGCTCGACATCTATAATCACAAAGCCCCATTTGTGCTTTAAGATTAACGTAAGGAAATTCCACTCAGAGACAAAGTGAAAAACCAGCAACCAGCATAAGATCAGAACAGCCTGCGAGTGCCTTGCTGTGCTACTCGTGAAAATATCATTTTATATGATCACTCATGAATTAAAATCAATATTCCACCAAATCCAACAAATATCCTCTATATATTTGTAAAATGCATTAAGTCTGATACTGTACTGTGCTAAGGTCATATTAACATGTCTTAAACAAAAAGATGTTGATAAATTAAGCTGTTAACAGTTTAATATTTAGCAGTGTGTTTTTCACCATTTTGGAATGGGGCCCAGCCCCTTTGGATTGGGAACATTTGCAGCATTTTGACTTATATTTGGAAATTTAGTGTTGTTGTTGTTTTGCTGAAAAAATGCTTCAACATAGCAAATAAGTGATTTCAGTATTATATATTTACTAAGGTTGAACTAATATAGCTGGATGTGAGATGAACAAATGTTGAGAACCCAAAAAAAAATTGGAAATCTTCAATAGAGAATTTTTAGGTCCCATTTTGGGAAAATATATACTTTTTCCCATGGGGAACTGAGCCAATACCATACTCGATTTTGAACGAAAAAAAACACTGCCTGGGCTTTTATGTTCCTGCTTTTATTGAGGCATAAACAGAATATTGTGTAAAGTGTGAATAAGACACTAGACCCGAGTTTGAACAAAAAAAAACAACAGCATTTTGTATGTGACACATACTATTGTATCTTAATTTGTTATCTAAGTAGAAATTAAATTAATATTTCCAGTAGAAATGATCATTTCATGATGAATTTAAATTTGGCTTTCTAAAACGCTTAGTAAGATGGAAAACATACAATAATTTGTATAATATTTTTCTTGCTCGCAGCTTATTTTTATTATTTTGGAGGCATGCTTTTCCAAACCAATTTTAATAACTGTAAATAGTAAACTATATCTTTGTTTTATTCTTACGTGAGGTGCTTGGATTGTTTCAAAGACAATTTTTTTACCATTGTTAAACCATCAATTATGGATATCACACTATTGAAGCGTACACTAAAAGGACTTTGAGTTTCCAGTAGGATTTGTTAATGTGGATAAAACTGTGGTGAAGTAAACATAGAATGTAAAATAATGTCCCGTAGAACAACAAAATGAACAATAAACGTGACATACATGCATCCCTTTTTTACTGTTATATAGAGATCTTTCAGAACTCACAGTTTCCCATATGACTTTCCCACTAAGAAGCAAAGTGAAAATGGATATGTGCAAACGCATAAAACTAGAACAGCCTGCAAGTAACATGCAGTCTGTTCAGGTTTTATGCTGTTTGCTGCTCTTCTGTATCTATAGCTTTTAAATGAAGCCTTAAAAACTTGGATCTAGTAAGAAAGGTCTTTAATTAAATTTAACTTTCTAAGGGACTACACATGCGTCAAAATACGTATCTAAGTGGTAAAGGGTTAAGCATAAAACAGATTTGATGTAACCATGGACTGTACATTGTACAATGAATGTGACATACATGCATCCCCTTGGAACCGTTATATCGAGATCCTTCAGTACTCTCAGTTTCCCATAGGACTTGTTAATGTGCCTCCCCCAAACTGCCACCGGCTCATTTTCCGATGAATTCGTCAGATAGCGAGTCCTCGGCATCCTGTTGATTGCAACGCTGGATGTGTCGATGTCTGCAGCATTGCCTGCCATCTGTATGCTAGTGCTCTGAAGGGAGGACAGCTTGGACAAGTCCTGAAATTATACAGTCGCATTCTGGGAAAACTGGGCTTAATGCATGTGCGTATAAAGTCACCTCAAATGAGCCTGTACATTACACACAGCTAATAAGGGGCAACACTTTATGCTCTAATGGTATTTTATGGAATATTTGTTGAAAGTTAGTATTTTCATTTTTCTAAACGAAAATCCAGTTTAGGCGGAAAGCGCAGTCCCTGATTAGCCTGTGCTAACTGTCGAGGCTAATCTGGGATGAAACTTTTCACTCATGCATTAAGTTCAACAATAATGCTGGTCCAGGAACTTATGATTTATCATTACTATTAAGAATTGCGACTGTTAAGAATTTCCACATCGCTATTCAGGAAATGATACTTAAATAATTACCAGATAAGCGTTCAAAGTGAAACTAGTTTTAGTCGAACACTGTTCTTATTCAACCAACCTTCATTTAACTCTAAATTTAGATTGATGCAATATGTACTAACCTTTTTCTGAAAATCATTCGAAATCAAGCTCAATTTAGTACTAAATCAGTAATGGTACAATTAGTCCAACTTGTTGTTGCTCTCAAATATTAAGCTACTTTTTATATTGGTAATTTCCCAACTGTGGAAGTGTTCTCTAGATCTCCCCCATAGACACCAAGGAAACGGACTTGAGAGCGTTTCATATAAGCCTTAGGCTTGGTATGCACTTAAGCTTAAAATAAATAGGTTTAACATGTTTAAAAAAATATATATATACTATCAACTTGCCAATAGAGAATCACATGCCAAAAACACTTAAATATTTCCATTAGAATTTTGTCCTTTTGGCTTTTGTGTGTATATGACAAGCTGTAAAAATAAATGCTGTTATATCATTTTTCTGTATTATTATTTTGCCGCAGTACACTTCTGATTTTTTGAAAAAATGACCAATGAAAGTACGACAATGAAAAAATATCACATGATCACAAAAACTATAAAATAAACTGTTTATAACGCTGTCATTTAACAATATGTCAGATTAAAAAAGGTTTCATTGAAAATAAAGAAACATTACCTATAATAAAATGATGTACACAAAAGCACCCACTATCGCCAATAAAGGATCACTGTTTACAGTTGTTGTGCCGGTGCCCGGTCTACATAATGCGCACATACCTCGTAATTGGGAACCAGCGACAAATCGGTATAGTGCATGCTGGGTAGCACGAGATAGTACGGTCTCTTGTGCACGGGTGATTGATGCGAGTGGACGTGTTTTCCCTAGCTGAGTATTTCTTGGAGTAATTGTGAGCCTGAGTATAGGTTCTATTGTATTTTATTGTATTATATTGTATTTTATGTGTGTTCAACACGTATTTCCATGGAAGGCCATTCCCAGAAGATATAAGTGAGTCTGTGACTGTGTATGTAAGCCGGTGTCGCGTGAGAATTGCAAGACCGTGAGGCAGTTAAGATTTACAGGATGACAACAGGTTTTGCGCATGCGCAGTATGATGTAAACATGTTCGAGGGGAATACAAGACCGTATCCTTGTATTATATCAACGATTCTTACCCTATTTTATGATTATTGCAAATGGCGAATGATTTAGATGCTGAAAGTACACTCAAAACCCCCGAACAAGTTCGTCACGATTTGTACTCGTTAGTTTTCTTATTGCGTGAACACAAAAAATAACATTGTTATTATAATGTTAGCAGATTGATTCGGTCCCAAGCTATTTCGGTTATTTAGTTGGGTATATAATCTGGGTCATTTATTACTAAAGCGTATTATAACTACCAAGTTTTAGTCTAAAATAGTCGTTGTGATGCGTGTTTTACTTGGTGTTCCAAGATGTTCTCGTCACAATTTGTTCCCATATTGACGTCTTATTCCAACTTCACATAATACTGTATTGTGTCATAAATTGGATGTTTTGCTTTTATATTTTGCATACTTCTTAACCAACATAACCCCAATCTATAAACAAGAGCAGACAACTGTATAAAGCATTTTGTAAGAATTATGGCCCTTTTTCCACCTAGAATATGCATATTACCCGGTATTGATAAATCTATGTTAAAGTTTGTGTACCACCTGTAATATTTTCTACGTCCCTTGACATTTTGCTTTTATATTTTGCATACATCTTAACCGACATGACTCCAATCAATTAACAAGAGCAGAAAACTGTTTCAAGCATTTTATAAGAATTATGGCCCTTTTTACACTAAGAATATGCATATTATTGATAAATCTATGTTAAAGTTTGCGTACCACCTCAAACAAGCACAGACAACTGTATCAAGCAGTTTGAAAGGATTATGTCCCCTTTTTATATTTAGAAAATTGAAAATTTTGTTAAATTTTGTGTTTAGGTTCACTTTATTCCTAAGGTATTCAAGCTTTAAATTTCTATCATACGTGCGGAACTTACTTTCGTAAGGGAACTGTGCAAGCAAAGTTATGTAACTCTGACTGGCATGTTGACAGAATAATGGCCCCTTTTATACTTAGATAATTGAATATTTGGTTAAGATTTGTGTTTTGGTCCATTTTACCTAAGTATCATAGCTATTGCTTTCAGACTTGGAAAACTCGCTAACCATCATAAAGGGAATGTACAGAGCAAGTTACTCTGGTTGGCATTTTAATGGAATTAGGGCCATTTTTTGTCTTAGTCACTTTGAATATTGTGTTAATTTTTGCGTTTAGATCCACTTTACTTCTAAAGAATCAAGGTTATTGCTTTAAAACTTCAAATACTTTCTTACTATCATGAGGGTACTGTACCTGGCAAGTTGAATTTGACCTTAACCATTGCATGACATTGAATCTCAAGTTCAAATTAATAAATTTTGCTTAAATTGCCATAACTTCTTAATTTATGATCATATTTGATTCATACTTTGACAAAACAACACTAACCTGACATACCACAATGGACTCCACCCAAACCATCCCCCACACCGCAACCCAGAATCCCCCCTCCTCAAAAAATATTGTATTTTCCTTGTTTTTCTTATTTTTGAACGATCATCTACTAAATGACCTCACCCCCACATTATACCCCTCTCTCGACCCCCACCCCTACCCCATCCCCCACACAATTTTTTTTTCAAAGATGGTTAAACAACACACAAATTTTTATTTTATTTCTGAAGGACTATCCAACAATCCAACCCAAGCTATTGCTATCAAACTTGAAATAAAATCTTATTAGTTTGTTTTAAGTCTTTACAAATGTTCAATAAACTGTGGAAAATATACCTGAACTCAGAATTATCTATAACATACAACTTCTTCAAAACATAAGCGATCCATATGTTAATTATGGTTCCCTCCACTTAGAAGATGACTATATTACCTTGACCTAATTGAATGTGAACTATTCCCCATGATGGCTTAGGTTATACTGTCAAGCACTGTCTTCGGCAAGCTCTTGTTAAGTATAGCAGTTATATTTCCAAGACCCACTCACTGATGGCATTTTTGATTTTGATGGTAGTGATTTTGATCACGATGTTGTTGTCCTGATCAAGGCAAGTCTCAAATGTGCAAGACCAGCTCTCAAATACAAAGAATGATGGCAGTGGTGTCAATAGTTTTTTTCATTTTAATATCCTACTTTGCAGGTAAAGAACTCTTCAAATATCTACCAGGGGTGCTAAATGGGGTTAAAGTGGTTCGGATGGGAGAGATGGCTGATCTCTTGAAGGTATTCCATGCCAGTGGTATAGGGGGCCACAGTGGTTTCAATAAGACAAATGAGACGATGAAGATAAGGTTCTGGTGGCCCAAGATGACACATGATATCAGGGAATATGTAAGTTTCAGAATGCTACCTGTTACTTTTCAGTTTATTTGTTACTTTGAAATACAAACCCAGTGTTTTAAAACAGTGTGCTTTGCATTAATCACAATGGAAAGTCCTGCTTATGTATTTGTATTACAATGAGTTCTTTAAATGTATAATTCTCAATATTGGGGCAATAATTATTAGAAGGGCATTATATTCAACTGAGAATGTATTGAATAGCATTCACAATTTTCTTTGATGTCTTTGTGTTTTTGAGACCATAAAGTCTATGAATCTTCGCCAAACTATTCATGGCCTGATCAAGGTCTGCTCAAATTCTGTATAAATGGGCATGGGGAAAGGTTCGCATGCTCATATTCTGTTATTATTATGTCCAAGTCGCTTAGCCAAGCATTGAATTGAAAAATGAGTGTCTTAAAATGGTTAATGGTTGCTTAATCAAGTGTTTGTAAGTGCATATTTGTTTAATCAGTAGATTTGCGGTGCTTAATATCCATCTGAAAGTACTTTTTGTTAAAAGTTGGTAATCTGAATTTGTCATATGCTGTTTTGTATGACATTTGATAGGTGAAAATGTATGTACAATGCCAAAAGTCTGACCCACTGAAGCCACCAAAGAAACCTGAACTGAAATCAATCCATGTAAGTTATATTTAATACAATTATTGCCTTATTTTCATCTTGCCGAATCATGCGAATGTATAATGGCCTCAATTGCTTTGTTTACGGTCATTCAAATTTTTCAAGTTAATGATAAGATTTTTGTAAGAATCGTTCAAATAGCTGTGTATAGAATATGGATTTGGATGTGGCTATTGCTATGCATACTAGTATTTACAATGAAAAATAAGTTACAGTGAACTCACTTCTTCTGCAAGCCTTTCCTCAAGGGTAATCTCATCCTTATCATTAGTTTACTTTTGCCATGAATAATTAACACTCCAATAATAAACTAAAAACATCTCTGTGTAATCTTGGGCACTCAATATTAAGTATATTTTTTTTACATTTAATAAATGCACTCATATAGTCCATGCCCTATACTGCTATCTTCTGCAGACAATTTCAGTAAAAACAATCTATTTACCCCGGTACAGGTCCAGCAACCATTTGAATTAGTTGGCTGTGATTTAATGGGTCCCTTCACAGAGACACCAGCTGGGAACCGATACATATTTACAGCGACTGATTACTATACCAAATGTGTGGAAGCATTTGCAATTCCAAACAAAACTGCTGTTGAGGTGTCAAAATGTGTCCAAAAACTGATATATCGGCATGGAGCGATGAATGCGATCTAAACAGATCAAGGAAGAGAATTCGTAAATCAGGTACAAGTAAAATTTAACTTCGTACTTTGAAATTGATTTGCTTAAGGTAAAAGTGCAACCCCTCCATACTCTTTTTCTACTTCAGGTATTCAATTAACAATTTCGCCGATCCAGACTAACATCTTACTGGTCTTTTAGGATGCATAAGCCCCCATATGTTCTTAGAAAAGTCACAATGAGGTTTGCATGCAAGTTGAAATTCCCTTAAGCTCAGAGTCTACTCTCAATTACCTCAGTTTGTATGGAAATATTGTGCTGAAATAGATTGTTTTAGGTACAAGCTGTTCTTAAAATAGAAAAAGGGTTCTTCCCCATAAATACGCTAATTAAAGTCAACTATAAATTGTAACAAATTTTATTGATTTTCTTTATAAATTTTCAGCTTTTTGTTTAGTCATAAATGTAACAAGTACAGATTACTTCAAATATGCTTTTGTGGTGATTATATCCATTTCCTGAATGAAAGCGTACATTACTATAAAGCGCAAGACAAGTCTAGCGTACTTTTTATGGACAACTCTTGGTTATTTTTATAGAACACGTACGTCATGTGTATTACTATTGCAGATTAATCAAGAATTGTGCGAGAATTGGGACATCAACCATAAACTCACTACTGCCTATCATCCACAGACCAATGGCTTGGATGAAAGAACAAATCAAACAATTAAAAGGTGAAAACTATTATTTATTTAGAACATACTTTTTTGAAGTTATGATGAGCATGCTTATATAAGAGCATCACAAAGTTTTGCTATCTGAGGCCTTGTCTGACTAATTGCAACAGATTTAAATATAGATGTCTCTGGTAAATTTAAGTATTTTACGACATAGAATGGATGTTATTTTGAGTCAATTCCTTGTAAATAGGTATACAGAAGATAAATGGGTGCATGCATAATAGCTGCTAGTAACCAAAGTCAATAGCCTATTAGTCATGATTGTATTGGAGTTAATTACCATTGCGAAATATCAATTTATTTGATTGGTTGCATGATGTCAGTACTCAGCATCTATTTATCAATAAGTTAACAATAAAAATGAATTACTATATTATGCACGTAATGCAATAGTGGCGGTATACTGCTTTACCTTTGATATCACTCTGTCCAGCTTGTTAAATAGTATTCATAAAAAGAGAATAGTGTAACATGCCCATATGTGAACAAAAAAGATAAAAATTCTTTATGTTCAAAGAGCTTTTATCTAAGTAAAATCTTACGAGAATTGTAATTTAAATCTGTCATTGCAATGTGTATTTCCACCTGCCATGTTTGATTTTTTTTATATAGGGCACTAAGTTAACTGGTTAGTGAGGAGCAAAACAACTGGGATGATCGTCTCGAGGAAGTGCTCTTTGCAATCCGGACAAAAAAGCAGTCATCCACAAAGTTTTCCCCATTATTCCTGCTATATGGACGGGAGGCAGTTTTTCCTAGTCAGCTACCAAAAATCAACGTTGATGTTAGTATACATTACCTTGATTTCTATTTGGGGGGTTTGACCAATTATTAATTCCATACAGTTTTATTGATTTCATTAGTTTCAGGCGAAGGTTTACCCTCTGTCTTTTTAGTCTGTATGCAGTTTCCCAGTTATGTTGCAAACTGTATAATTTGATTTTTCAAATAGTAAGTCAGGTACCTTGAAGAAACTTGACATACTTGTAAAAGACAATGTGAGGTCCAGGATTTGATATTGTAGTACCTCACCAGTAACTTCATATTGTAGTACCTAAACAGTAACTTCATAATGTAGTACCTAAATAGAAACTTCATTTTGTAGTACCTCACCAGTAACTTCATATTGTAGTACCTAAACATTAACTTCATATTGTAGTACCTATTAACAGTAACTTCATATTGTAGTACCTAAATAGTAACTTCATATTGTAGTACCTGAATAGGAACTTCACGTTGTAGTACTTGAATAGGAACTTGATATTGTAGTACAAACAGTGCCTAAGGTATCATTCTTTACCTTGATGCTTTCATAGATAAATCATTTGTTTGAAGCTTTTACTGGGCCGATGTCTATTAATAAAGCAAGTTTCAATTTTTTGTGGGTATGTTAACATAGTATCTCTATTTGGTTAATTGGTACTGCAATTCACTTCAGGTCTCAAGTGTTTTGCTTTATTTTGATTGATCATAATTATGTAAATATGTCATGATAATTTGATGGAAAACAAATCTTACCCAAACTGGTATTCACTAGCCTCAGATCAAAAGCGCCAACCCCCTAGGAACCAACTAAGAGATTTAGATAAAACTTTGCCATGTAACATCATTTTGAGACTTGTGTTTGTTGAAATTTGTAATTTATCATTTTAATAGTGAGAAAATTATGTGTAGCACGTTACATCTTTCATCTACGTAAAGTCGAGGTCGTTTGGCCAATAACAACTTGTTCCTTGCTGTTACTTCTAGCTTTATGACTTATCTGTATTCAGATAATAGTGATCAAAATAATGTTGTTGTTTTTTCCGTAGGAGATAATTGGAGCGTTGCCAAGTGAGAAATGTTTTGAAGAAAATGTTGAAAAGAGACAAATTACAGGCCTCCAGATATCAGCTGAAGTTGAAATAAACTGTGAAGAGGCAAGAAAGATACAGCAAAGAAATTTCAAGAAAATATTTTTAAAAAATAAAGAAAAGACCCTACACAGCTGTAAATATACGAGACAAAGTCTTGAAATTCAATGTCTCAAGGGCATGACGCAAGGCAAAAGGGGACCTTGGAACAAACTATACAGGGCAATTCATAGTTAATGATATTGTTGGCGGGGCTGCAAAACTTAAGACATTGAATGATGTCATTCTAAAAACATCAGTTGCGTTACATAATGTAAAACCTTTTCTTGATGAATCTGTCAATGAATACATTTACGTAGCTACATCTCATGTGAAAACTACACCTCCTGTCAACACGGCTACCTCTCAAGTGAAAACTACACCCCCTGTCAACACGGCTAACTCTCAAGTGAAAACTACACCTCCTGTCAACACGGCTACCTCTCAAGTGAAAACAACACCTCCTGTCAACGCGGCTACCTCACAAGTTAAAACTACACCTCCTGTCAACACGGCTACCTCTCAAGTCTTTTGTCTCTTGTTTGTTACTTACTGATATACATGTCCCCCGTGTTTTATTCACACCTATGCATACCTGGGGACACACCAACATTGCCAAGGCGCATGGCATATAAAACATGTTATAAAATATTTCAGAAATACTTTCTATAACAACTTGAGTAAATTTCAGTTATTCAGTTCCTTTCTCTCGAATCTTACACATATCTTGTATTGCTTGAACGTATGAATAATGAATGTCTATTCATTGTTGGCTTCTCACATTCATTCATAACTTGAGATATTATAAGCATCAGCTGGTCAAGACAAATATAAGTCACAACCACAACCAACATTATGATTTTAATTAATTACTTGGTCTTGAAATTCTCACGGGCAATATATATCAGCTGTTAAAGGGATCTTTTCACGGTTTCGTAAATTGACAAAATTTTAAAAAGTTGTTTCAGATTCGCAAATTTTCGTTTTAGTTATGATATTTGCGAGGAAACAGTATTACTGAACATTTACCATAGTCCAATATAGCCATTATATGTATATTTTGACGATTTGAAAACCTAAAAATTTTAAAGCGTTGCAACGCAAAACGATTGAATAATGGAGCGTTCTGTTGTTGTTTAAATTTACGAGACTACGAAGATTGCTTATATAAGGTATACAATACATCAATTGTGTATACCCGGCGGAATAGCCGAGAGGTCTAATGCGTTTTTACTTCAGACTAACACAAGGACTCCGGAGGTCGCTGGTTCGAGCCCTGGTACCGGCTACTTTTTTCTCTTTTTTAAATTTTATTCTTGATTTTTTACTGGAGCTTTTAAGATCTAATGTTTACATTTATCAATATAAAGCATTTAATGACAAACTTCAAAATATGTAAAAATCTGTGAAAAGGACCCTTTAAAGCCAAATATAAGACACCACCGCCACCAAGATCATGATTTCACATAATACCTGGTCTTGCACTTCGCACGGGCCATACATATCAGCTGTTCAAGACAATTATTTAAGACACCACCAACACCAACATCATTAATTCTAACCAATACTTGGTCTTGCACTTCAGCTGGTCAAGCCAAAAACACGACACCATCACCACTACCATCATCATTATTTCAAACAAATATTTGGTCTTGCACTTCTCACGGGCCATACATATCAGCTGGTCAAGTCAAATATTAGACACAACCACAACCAATTTCATGAATTTAGACAAATACCTGGTTTTGCTATTCTCATGGGCATTACGTATCAGCTGGTCAAGCCATATATATAAGACACAACCACCAGCAACATCATTATTTCAAACAAATACTTGGTCTAACACATCTCACGGGAAATAGGTATCAGCTGTTCAAGCCAATTATATAAGACACAACCACCACCAACATCATTATTTCAAACTAATACTTGGTCTTGCACTTCTCACGGGCAATAGGTATCAGCTGTTCAAGCCAATTATATAAGACACAACCACCATTAACATCATTATTTAATGATATCAGCTGTTCAAGCCAATTATAAAGACACAACCACCACCAACATCATTATTTATAACAAATACTTGGTCGGTCTTGCACTTCTCACGGGCAATATATATCAGCTGGTCAAGCCAAAGATAAAGACACAACCACCACCAACATCATTATTTATAACAAAAACTTGGTCGGTCTTGCACTTCTCACGGGCAATACATATCAACTGGTCAAGCCAAAGATAAGACACCACCACCACCAACATCATTATTTCAAACTAATACTTGGTCTTGCACTTCTCGCGGGCAATAGGTATCAGCTGTTCAAGCCAATTATATAAGACACAACCACCACCAACATCATTATATCTAACAAAAACTTGGTCTTGCACTTCTCACGGGCAATACATATCAGCTGTTCAAGCCAAAGATAAGACACCACCGCCACCAACATCATAATTTCAAACATAAACTTGGTTTTGCACTTCTCACAGGCCATACATATCAGCTGGTCAAGCCAAAGATAAGACACCACCGCCACCAACATCATTATTTCAAACTTATACTTGGTCTCGCACTTCTCACGGGCAATAGGTATCAGCTGTTCAAGCCAATTATATAAGACACAACCACCACCAACATCATTATTTCTAACAAATACTTGGTCTTGCACTTCTCACGGGCAATACATATCAGCTGGTCAAGCCAAAGATAAGACACAACCACCACCAACATCATTATTTAAAACTAATACTTGGTTTTGCACTTCTCACGGGCAATAGGTATCAGCTGTTCAAGCCAATTATATAAGACACAACCACCACAAACATCATTATTTGTAACAAATACTTGGTCTTGCACTTCTCACGGGCAATAGGTATCAGCTATTCAAGCCAATTATATAAGACACAACCAACACCAACATCAGTATTTCAAACTAATACTTGGTCTTGCACTTCTGACTGGCAATACATATCAGCTGGTCAAGCCAAATGTAAGACACCACCACCAACAACAACATCATAATTTCAAACTAATACTTGGTTTTGCACTTCTCACGGGCAATAGGTATCAGCTGTTCAAAACAATTATATAAGACACAACCACCAACAACATCATTATTTCTAACAAATACTTGGTCTTGCACTTCTCACGGGCAATACATATTAACTGGTCATATGTTTTGTGTTATTGTTTTTCAAACTCAGAATTACAAGCAACTGAAGTTATACTTTAAATTTACTTTAATTATTTTAATAATTTATATACATAGCTTATGCACCTATATTGTTCATCACAGATTGCATTATATCATTAAAACCTATTGAAAATCTGTAAATGTTCAAAAAAACCTCTTTTGGAGAAAATGATGCTCAAATTAAACCATACATGACCAGTGTCTGATCAAAATTTTATCTGATAACAACCATATCTCAACATTGAATGTGCTTTATGGCAGACCAGAATGGGGTTTAGAAACCATATATCACTAGTGGGTGTTGATAATAACAGATAAGAATTTATGATGCCCCATGACAAGGTGATTTTTGGTACTAGTAAAATATTTTGCAGAAATGTGTACCTTGTCATAATTTATATCTGTTAATTAATCTTAGGGATACAACTGCGAAATGATTTTTATTAACTTAATAAGATATAATTATACATATACCCAATTCATAACTAAAAATGAATGGAATTTCCAATGAAAAATGTCATGTTATTACTGCAAGTGGTAGTTAGTTAGTCATTACAGGATTATAACTGTTTAAAACTCTCATTTATATTTATTATTTCATAAATTAAAGGTTATAAATATCAGTTATAGTTCAGAATGGTGATTTGTGCACATCGATTCCCATATAGATGTTCAATAAAACCAAAACAGAATGTGCATATAGTTTTTATTACAGGTATTCAAAAGAATATGGTCAAATTAACTCATGCAGTTCATATGTATCAAAATAATAATATTGCTTCGGTGAATCCCACCAGTAGAATGATTGTAAACTAGTAAGCATACAAGAAATCACACATGTACATTTGAATGCTATCCTGGGCAGGTAAAATGAAACATTAAATGAAGTGTTGTTATTTATTGGTTTTCCAACATGTTTTAATTATATACCTGCTGTACACAAATACAAAGTTGGTTGTGCTGTGTAAAAATTTAGGCAGCATATAGAAAATCAACCTTCACAAATTAAACTAAAATCATCTTAGTCATTTAAGTATAATTGTCCACATGTTACTACTTAATGTTTTCTCATTTGAGTTTGTGAATGAGACCATTATTGTATTCTTTAATTGTAGCTGTTAATATTCATGGCTTAAAGGGGATACACACTCCTTAAGAATTTTCTCCAGAATTCTCCAAGTTCACATACAAAATGCCTTCATAAAAACAAGAGCTCACAGATTGTGGCAATGTCGATTGTAGGACAAACGGCACCCGGACAATCGGCACCCAGTGTTTTTTGCAGAGGCGGACAAACGGCACCGAGTAAATTTGTTGAGGCGGACAAACGGCACCCGGTAAATTTGTTGAGGCGGACAAACGGCACTCGGTAAATTTGTCGACCCGGACAATCGGCACCCGATTAAATTGAAAACTCGGACAAACGGCACCCGATTTATAGCTAAGAAACATTTAATGTTTGTTTTTGTTACCAATAAAGACAGTTGACACCTTGTTGGGCTTTATCGTACTGATTAGTCTAATCCGCTAATTGGGTTGAAAAAAACCAACAAAATGTCAACGTCGAAAAAACCTAAAAGACATTGCGAAAATAGGAGTAATATCTCCGCTAAGGACCGATTTTAATATTCACGCAAATCCGCTGAGAAAATGGGGGCGAGCTAGGTATTAACGACTATTGATCTCGGAGAATCTGTACCGGTGACCGGTCATACCCCGGTTATATAGAGGTAATAGATAATCCACTGATAAGAGATAACATTACGTGCGTAATTAATATTCAAGCCGTATTACACACTCGTGTGCGCTGACACAATACACAGATGCATAGCGAGAAAGTCGCTCTCCAGGCGCCAAACTGTGATGTTCGCTGTCCAATCGGTAAAGAGAATGCGTATGCGGGCGTGGTTAACTCGGCTTTAATTGACGATGTTGGAACAGCATCGTCTAAGGTATGATAACCATCAAAAAAATCTTCACAATGGCGACATATGTAAAAGACCGAGCCAGTCCGATTGAGATAACTCGATTTTTCTAATCGAAATACCTCGACCTCGTTGATTTTCATTGATAACATTCTCCTAGCAGAGTTGTCTTTCGTGTTTCAACTTTCAACAATGGCCGCGCCCATGAGAGTCTCGAGTCAAAACTTTCTTACTGCATAAATTGGCTTGTTTCGCTATTTAGAAGCTGTCATTTATGATATATTAATTATGTATTCACTAAATCTCCGCTAATGACAACAATGGATGGAATTCGAATGATATAATCGATGTGAATGGATCACTTTCTACAACAATGGCTTCGCCCATGAGAGACTTGATAACACTCGTGTCAAAACTTTCTTACAGCTTAAATCGGCTTGTTTTGCTATTTAGAACTGCAACAATAAATGGAATTCGAAGGATAGATTCAATCTGAATGAAGCACTTTCTGGATCTCGACAGCTTGACAAGGCAAAACTGGTATACTGATGATACTGGCATTTTTAGTTATCAATTTAAGTCACATTTTGCTTTATAAATTTTGTTCGAGCATTTTGCGACTTATTGAATGGCTATGATACCCGATATCAACATGTCATATGGGATTTGCATATCACCAAGCTGTCCTGAAATACAACATTGATTACAAAATCTTTACTCCAATTACTGGTTTGTATGAATTCTATCTTCTTTCTATTTAAGAAGTTGAAATCATGATAGTCCAAATAATTAGACGTAATTTGCCGTTTAGTCCATGTATATCGACCTGATATTTATAGGAGTAGATATTATGTTAAAGGGGTCTTTTCACAGATTTTGACATGTTTTGAAGTTAGTCATTAAATGCTTTATATATTGATAGATGTAAAAATTGGATCTTAAAAGCTCCAGTTAAAAATCCAGAATAAAATTCTTTAAAAAATGTAGTCCGCAGCAGGGTTCGAACCAGTGACCCCCTTAGTCCTGGAGTAAAAACGCATTAGCCTGCTCGACTATTCTGCAAAGTATAAATGGTTGACGTATTTTATACCTAATATAAGCAATCTTCGTAGTTTCACACAATTAAACAACAACAACATAACTCTCCAAATTATTCAATCGTTTCGCGTTGCAACGATTTATAATTTTTAAATCGTTAAAAGATGCATATAATGGCTATATTAGACCATGGTTAATTTTCAGTAATACTGTTTCCTAAAAATAACATAACTAAAACGAAAATTTGCGAATCCGATACAACTTTGTCATTCTTTGTCAATTTACCAAAACGTGAAAAGATCCCTTAAAAGTTAAATGAACTGTGTCTGTATCCCAGTAAAAGAGACATTAAGGCGATTGTGGCCAATTTAGATCCAGTTCAGCCTGCAGTTGCTTGAATGCTGTTTGCTTAAGAGCGGTTTTCTGACAATGACAAATAGTTTGATTTGATACTGATTAGACTGCCATTTTCCTGTGACCTGGCTAATTAAATTCAGAAGCCTGGTAACAGTTTAACTTTAATTTTACCGTATGTGTCAGACCAGTGCCTGGATTTTGAAAACTAGGACATGCATGGTCAGAAGATGTCATTTAAGATTATACATTTTTTCAAACACATACAAATGCATACAAATATAAATAGTAAAATGCACTAAGTAAGAAGGCATTTGACTTCGGCTGCTGCCTTGGCACACCAGGTGTTTCGGTTGCAATAGTTTGATGGACTCACTACTTGGATGTGTAGTTACATTATTTACAGTATATCAAACAGTATTTAGCATGAACCAATGATTTTCCAAGCATACATAATTGATGTAAAATGCTTGAAGGAATAATATTTAAGGTTTAAGAAGGCATTTTCTTTTTGTTTTAAAGGATATCTTTGAAAATTATATTTTGTATGAATTTTTTGGCAACAAGGGGTAACGCATTTTTAAAAAATGTAATTACTTTTCTGACAAAAAACTGGTACCATGAATAGCATGAAACAATATATTTTTTAAACATTTGTAATTGATTAAAAATGATTGGTAAAATAATATCTAGGGTCTAATAAAGCATTTTTTATTTTATTTAATAGGTTACTCTGAAAATTCTATTTTTCATGATTTTTTTTAAACAAGGGGTTATGAAATTTTAAAAAAATGTTACTGGATTTTTAGATCAAAACTGGTACTATGATAATACTAAGATGCACTTCGCCAAAACATTTATAATTATATTGTTTATTCTTGAAAATGTATTTCCCGTATTCACTAAAAGAACACTTTTGATCAGAAAATTCATATATAATGATGTTTACTTTTATTTGAAAGAAGCATAATGCCTCTTTTTAGTTGTATTCAGCCACAAGTTTTTGTCAGCCATTTAAGGGTTATATGTTGCCTTTCTTTTACTAAATGCAAAATATTTCTACACTTTGAGACATTCATAAAATATTTTATGTCTTAACAACACCGACAGGCTAATAAATTTATATATCAAGTACTTCCATACTAACAGGACCATTCTAGGCGAGCAACCTAGCAACCTTGATTTGTTCATATTTTCCTATCAATCTGTTATATGTGTTATGAATCATTTGTTCGGAGAACATTTAATGTTTGTTATAACTTTTAAATTACTCAATGTTCAAAGTGATATTGTTATTGACCGATAAACCAACATACTGATTAAAAGGGAATATTTTATTAATTATTTGCATTTTATCTTACATGAGAAATATTTGCCTAAATGTTTTTCAAACTATAGAGAAATCTATATACAATTAATTATTGACGACGTTTATCAAAAAAAACATTTATGAAATGGAAGTTTAAAGATAAAAATAAATAATGCAAGTTTTATCAGATATTCGTAATAATTTCCAATATAATTGAGTGTCTGAGCAATGTGGATGAATGAATATATCGGATAAAATGAACACTTGTCTACACTTGAATTATGATTTATTTTTCAATATTTTATGCACTTAAGTTTAGCCTTAATGCGTTTTTATAAGCATTTATAGACAGTGTCCCTCCCCAAAATCAAGGAAGTATTACTTGTCATTCATTTGTGTAATGGTATACAATAATTTTGTGGTAGAATATTTGAGAAAAACATTAGAAACGAAACTTGTCAGTGATGAACTTTTCCATATGGTTATGGAAATTACCGATCGTCGGTTTCCGAAAAACAATATGTCACGGTTTCCAAAAATATGATGGTTGTTCCCAAAGATTTTGGTGTTAATGAAATTACTGGTTTATATTTTAATTATTTCAATTCTCATTTGATTAATAGATAATTTCAAGGCTGATAAACATGAAATATGCAAGCTATTCTTTCGTTTTGCATATGTCTGTCGATACATCTGTACAATCGGTAATTTCCGTACCAACTCATTAAATTGTAGCAGACACAAGTTTAAATAAAACAAATTATGTTTTACACTAATATTCTACCTCGTTCATGCTAAAAACTAATGCATGAATGATTTAAAAGTAATATTGCATCGTTTTTAGCCAGGAACACTGTTTATGACCGCAAAAAAAACATAACAAACTTTTTCAATTACGATATTTACTTTATAAATAGCGTACATGCGGCATGGCATTAGATGTCGTCGCTGTTCTTCGAAAACCGCGTAAGTAAATTTTTACAACTTTTCAATAGGCAAAAAAAACATTTTTAAAATACAATAATTTAGATAGTCTGAAAAAGGAACCAAATATTAAAGAGAAAACTGCGTAAGTCCATTTTTTGAATTTAAATGACAACTACAGGCTTTTATACTTTCATAAATAAAAAGTATGCACATTTTAATAAAGACTATCTAAATTAATATCTTTTAAAACTTAAAACAATATTTAAAAAATGTTTTTTGAAAAGTTGGAAAAATCGACTTACGCAGTTTTTGCAGAAACAATTAGTGAACCAATGAGTGATTTTCTCACGTGCTCATATCTATGCCTTCTAATTGGATATGAAATCCAGTATTTTCGCAGAAAATGACCCGTGAACCCGCCGTTCTTATAAAAACAAATAACATTTTGCGCCAAATTTGACTTACGCGGTTTTCGAAGAACAGCGACGATGTTCCGCAAGATAAATATCTCGACTTTATTTATTGGATGATTTCGGACTGTTTCAGAAAATAGCTTTTAAACGTAATTTAGACCCACGTTTAGCGAGATAATTAAGTACCACCTTTTATACACTGCCAAATTGTGACATAACAAGTTGCCTCCCTTGTTGGTTCATGCTACTGTATTATTATGCCCTCTTCGAAGAAGAGAGGGTATATTGTTTTGCACATGTCGGTCCGCATGTCCGTATGTCCGTCCACCAGATGGTTTCCGGATAATAACTCAAAAATGCTTATGCCTAGGATCATGAAACTTCATAGGTACATTGATCATGACTCGCAGATGACCCATATTGATTTTGAGGTCACTAGGTCAAAGAGCAAGGTCACGGTGACCCGACATAATAAAATGGTTTCCTGGTGATAACTCAAAAACGGTTATGCCTAGGATCATGAAAGTTCATGTGTACATTGATCATGACTCGCAGATGACCACTATTGATTTTGAGGTCACTAGGTCAAAGGTTAAGGTAACGGTGACCCGAAATAGTAAAACGGTTTCCGGATGATAACTCAAGAACGCTTATGCCTAGGACCATGAAACTTCATTGGTTCATTGATCATGACTCGCAGATTAGCCCTATTAATTTTCAGATCACTAGGTCAGAGGTCAAGGTCACGGTGACCCGAAATAGTAAAATGGTTTCCGGATAATAACTAAAGAACGCTTATGTCTAGGATCATGAAACTTCATAGATACATTGATCATGACTCACAGATGACCCCTTTTGAGGTCACAAGGTCAAAGGTCAAGGTCATGGTGACCTGAAATAGTTTAAATGGTTTCCGGATGATAACTCAAGAACGCTTATGCCTAGGATCAGGAATCTTCATAGATACATTGATCATGACTCGCAGATGATCCCTATTGAATATCAGGTCACTTGATCAAAGGTCAAGGTCACGGTGACCCGAAATAGTAAAATGGTTTCCGGATGATAACTCAACAACGTTAATGCCTAGGATCATGAAACTTCGTAGATGCATTGATCATGACTCGCAGATGACCCCTAATGATTTTCAGGTCACTAGGTCTAAGGTCAACGTCACAGTGACTCAACTTTGAAAAATGGTTTCCGGATGATAACTCAAAAATGCATACGTTTATGATCATGAAACTAATTAGGTATACTGATCATGACTCGCAGATGAACCCTATTGATTTTCAGGTCACTAGGTCAAAGGTAAAGGTCTCAGTGCCAAAAAACGTATTCACACAATGGCTGCCACTACAACTGAAAGCCCATATGGGGGAAATGCATGTTTTACAAACAACCATTGTTTCAAAAATGTTTTCATGTAGTATACGTATATTGATATTTACAAAATTGATGCATATGAATGATAGACTTAACTAAAATCATTTTAATGATACTGAAATCATGACAGTGAATTAATACTGATACTTATTTAATATATTTTGCTTGATACAATCATGTACATCTATATTAAATGAGATCATACTGTAACTTCAGTGATTAATTTCAGTGAATTAAATTAAATCCAATATATAAGTAGCTCCTATATCTCCCCGCAGCGCGCACACCTAAACATCCTGTTGTGTACCTATCCAGATCCAGAAAAAAGATATGATACATAATTATGTATCATATTGTTCAGAGGGGATGATTTTACCTCTGTTGTATCAATGTATTGTTTTACTTCTTTAACCAGTGTGTTTAAAGATATAAAACATAGATCCAGGGTCTTTGCTTCAGGCAATGAATATTTCATATCCTGATCTTTTTTTCTAATGGATATTTTAACTAGTTCCTACATTCAATACAGTCAAATATATGTTAAGTAGTATCTGTACACATTGGTAGATTAAATTTGTACATCAAATATTATTTTTAATTGTTTTAAAAAGATATAGTTCAAATGTTCATACTAGATTAATTTAGAACCTTAGTCATGTCACGGAGATCTAGAGTCCGTGGTCATGCGGTAATTAAACATTTTTAAATATAACCACTTTTATATGGAGTCCAGATCTCAAATGCATATCCCTTTTCTCTGTCACCCTGGTCATCTCCTATCAAAATTGCAAATTATATGCAGAACCGTTCTTTATACACAATGTTTGAATGAAAAAATTGACATCCTTTTCACATGGAAATTTCACTTTGACAGTCATGGAAAAAGAGCCCGCACAACACAGATCAAAAATACTTTTTTATTTATGGATAATCCCATATCTTGAAACTCTATGTGCATAAATATCTCAAGTCTTCATGAAAGCAGGGCAACAAACAAGTTTTTTAAGTCCTTAATTGACCTGGCTATAGTAATCAGATTATTATAAGCTCAATTAGTCTATTTATGGCATATGCTTTGTGTATTGCAAACATACACACACTATTGCAGGTACGTGATAACAATAAATAATAACAAAGCCATCCATACTATAAAGGTCAATGGCAAAGCCTGTGAGAAAAATTTGAACGCATTGAGTGTAATCACACAACGTGCTCATGGTGAGCTTTTGTGATCGCTTTATGGCCGTCGTGCGCCGTCAACATTTGCCTTGTTAACTATGTAGATGCCACGTTTATATTCCAATCTTCATAAAATTTGGCCAGAATATAAGTCTTAATGATATCTGGGATCAGTTCAAAAATGGTTACAATTGGTTGAAAAACATGGCTACCAGGGGATGGGGCCTTTTTCCTTTTATTGCTATAGTAAAACATTGTTAACACTCGAGAGGTCACATTTATTTTCCGATCTTGGTCACAATGACAAAAAATGTATTCACACAATGGCTACCACTACAACTGACAGCCCATATGGGGAATATGCATGATTTACAAACAGCCCTTGTTTGTCTTATGTTGGTAAATGTTCATCTCGGTCAATTCTAGGTTAAAGTTGAAAGTAGGTCATATGTGGTCCAAACTAGGTCAACAAACCAAATCACAGAAAAGGTTAGTGAACACTCCAGAGGTCACATTTACTTCCATATCTACATGAAAATTGGACAGAATGTTA
The DNA here is from genome assembly GCF_020536995.1 of Dreissena polymorpha. Lineage (NCBI taxonomy): Eukaryota > Metazoa > Mollusca > Bivalvia > Myida > Dreissenidae > Dreissena > Dreissena polymorpha. The sequence continues at coordinate 54,388,402 of NC_068355.1, read as the reverse complement.
TCTCGATGAAATAAAGTTTCAGTTTGAAAGTTGGTAGTTTGTCAAAAAATAGGTCATTAGGTCAAAATATAGAAAACTTCCTTTACCTTTCTACAGGTCACATCATCTTCCCGATTTTCATGAAAATTGCTTACAATGTCCATCTTAATCAAATCAAAAGCTGAATTTGAAAGTCGGCCATGTGCAGGCTAAACTAGGTTACAACTAAGTCAAATCATACACAAGTTTTTGACACTTTAGAAGGAGTTTTGGGTGAGCGATACAGGGCTATCTTATTTTAGAACAGCCTGTAGTAAGAAAGGGAAGGTATTGTATTTGTTTCAAAAGTAACATTTAATTTTTAACTGAGCAATTATATGATGTCATAGTTTTGGTTATTTTGCTCACTTGTTATGATGTGACAAGGTGAGCTTTTGTTATCACTCTTTTGTCTGTTGTATTTTATCCAAAGTTTATTGTGAACACATAATATATCATTTTACAATGTTTAAATTTGGGTGTCACCTCTTTGCCAGATTCTTATGAAACTAGTCACCTCTATGTAATTTTGGTGACTAAATTAGGGCACTAGGTCAAATATCAGAAAGGGTCTGTTAATACTTTAGTGGTCACATTCTCTCTCTGATTCACTTGTAAATTGGTTAGAACATTATTTTAAATGATTTCAAAGTCAAGCTTGAAAGTATCATATTCAACATTTAGGTCACAAGGGTTAGTCTCAGTGATTAACAGGTCACGTTTCAAAGTGGGTCATGTGCTTCCAAGCATTTTATCAATAACTAAAATCATTAAAATCTATGTTAACACTTACAGTTTTTATTTCTTCATGGCAGTTGATCAGAATGTTCAAATAAATAAAAGTAGGAACTCGGTAACAAGGCTCAACTAGATCGGATAGACGCAAATAGTTTGTTCATACTCACAATGCCTTTTTTTCTAGATCTTGATGAAAAAATAGTTAACACCACTAGGAAACCATCAGTTTCAGGTGAGCCACATTGTGCTGTTAAAGCTATCTATGTATAGTATAGATTGTTACAAAACCTTGTTTATCAATAAAAATAAATGAAAAAATGGCTTTCTAAAAAATGTAGTCTTGAATGATATACCTCAACTTATAATCTACGACAATCTTTTGAGAAGAAAAACAAAATTTTACTATTATTATACCCTAACATACTGTGATTGGGGGCTAGCACAGGAATTCTCAATTATGTTCCTCGAAAAATAATGGGTTAGCATATTGTTGCTGTTTTATCCAGCACCACAACCATTAACTATTGACCTGCGGATAAATGACAAGCAGTAAAAATTACACAATTGCGGTGGTAGATTAACTTAAATGGATGCTTATTTATTTTATTCTTTCCGGTGATTTATATCGATATTTTTCGCTATTTTCTGGGTAAGTCGATATTCCACCGAATTCACAAATATCCTCTATATATCCATCCTCTTAAAAAGCATCGTCAAACCAGTACTTTCAGTACTTTGATTAAAAAATTAGCCGACAGCGTTCAATTTAGGCAATCAATCGGGCAGACGCTGATCTCCCTCTGTTATATGGCAATATCATTCGCTATGGTAGCGTGTCCGCCCGCTTTATTAAAATAATCAAAATTTCATGACTTCGCGCAATAAAACTGAAAACATGCGACACATAAAAAGTCCCGATATTGATAGTATGGTTGATATATTTAAAGTGATTAAAAAATAAAACATAATAGAGTTGATTTCATATATGTCTCTGAACCAATACGTAATAGTAGTATTTAAGGAAATGTTAGCTTTTATACAATTTCACCTTTCAATACGCCATTCCCTTCAACTTAATTATTTCCTTTTTTTTAAGCGGGTATTTACGATTTTTTATATGTGTTTAATTGTAATATATTGATAAAAATATGTTACAATAACACACAATAGGCAAGATAAATTATACATTAAAGCCGAATGTCATAAAATGCAGCAAAGACAAAATAGCGCCCCGAGCCGATAGTGACGTATATATTTTCCTACAATAACCGAAGCATTCGTCTTTGTATTAGGATCGAAGTTAGTGTTCGTCTGTCGTATGAATAGATATCGTTGCAGGAATTCAAATAAACCGTTAAACTAAGTTTAGATGCACATCGTACATTTATGGTATACATGCTGGCGAATTCGGCTGTACAGCCGTTTTCAATTTCAGAATTAAATATCTGGCTTATTTCGCATTTTTCGACACATGTTCTTATTAACTTTTATTTAAATTTATATTGATATATATATATATATATATATATATATATATATATATATATATATATATATATATATATATATATATATATATATATATATATATAATAAGTTTTTTTACACAGTTTATATAAATTCATAAATATTTGACAAAATCGTATATACCCGCTTTAAGTATAGTTATGCAGAAGATATAGAGTCAAATCTAGAGTCAATAACTTTGTGCTTTTAACGTTAATATTTTCGAATGTACTAAATAACAATACTTTGCGAGATTTTATGCCGAGTTAGACTATTTAAAAGTAAATGTCTGCCTTTGCTTTAAACTGTATTGTTTCTTTATAAAAACATCTGATTAACGTATCATGTTAAAGGCAGTATAAAAGTGTACACGGCTGCAAAAACATCTGATTAACGTATCATGTTAAAGGCAATATAAAAGTGTACACGGCTGCAAAAACATCTGATTAACGTATCATGTTAAAGGCAATATAAAAGTGTACACGGCTGCAAAAACATCTGATTAACGTATCATGTTAAAGGCAATATAAAAGTGTACACGGCTGCAAAAACATCTGATTAACGTATCATGTTAAAGGCAATATAAAAGTGTACACGGCTGCAAAAACATCTGATTAACGTATCATGTTAAAGGCAATATAAAAGTGTACACGGCTGCAAAAACATCTGATTAACGTATCATGTTAAAGGCAATATAAAAGTGTACACGGCTGCAAAAACATCTGATTAACGTATCATGTTAAAGGCAATATAAAAGTGTACACGGCTGCAAAAACATCTGATTAACGTATCATGTTAAAGGCAATATAAAAGTGTACACGGCTGCAAAAACATCTGATTAACGTATCATGTTAAAGGCAATATAAAAGTGTACACGGCTGCAAAAAAATCTGATTAACGTATCATGTTAAAGGCAATATAAAAGTGTACACGGCTGCAAAAACATCTGATTAACGTATCATGTTAAAGGCAATATAAAAGTGTACACGGCTGCAAAAACATCTGATTAACGTATCATGTTAAAGGCAATATAAAAGTGTACACGGCTGCAAAAACATCTGATTAACGTATCATGTTAAAGGCAATATAAAAGTGTACACGGCTGCAAAAACATCTGATTAACGTATCATGTTAAAGGCAATATAAAAGTGTACACGGCTTCGAACACGTTTTTAAACGAGAATAGTCTTGGTGATATTCATTAGCGAATTTTCGTAACAATTCAGACCGATGCAGATTTTCTTATTAAAAAGTACATATCCGCCTTTGCCTAAAACTGTATTTTATTCTTTATAAAAACTTCTGATTTACCATTCATTTTAAAGGTTATATAAAAATGTACACGGCTTAAAACGTTTTGATTTTTAAGTGAAAATGCTCAAAAATATTCATAAGCGAATCTATGTAACATTTAGGCCGATGCAGATTTTCTAATTGAAAAGTACATTTCCTCCTTTGCCCTCAACTTTACTATTGCTTATATAAAAAGCTATAGTCGAAAATAAAGTGAACAATTTTCACTGACGTAGTTTAGACGATATTCAGTGGAGAAACTTTAAAAGATTTCATGCCGTGGCATACATTTTTTATTGAAAAGTTAGTATCTGCCTTTGCTTAAACTGTAATTGTATTTAAGTTTCTTAATCAAGTATCATTTTAAACTAAATAAAAAATAACGGCTGAAATAATATGGATGAATTTATATCAAACTGTTCCGGCAATCTTTGCTATATTTCCTAAACTGATATATTTCTTTATTATTTTTCCAAAGAAAGTTTTATTTTACGATACACTATAAAACTATAAAACAATATATTGATGTTGCCTTCACTGATCACTGAAAAATAATATTAGCAAGACAATCACCATTTTGAATACACACTATTGAAATAAGAAAAGCACACCAATAATAAAATGTTAATTACTTGCACGTAGAATTCTTATTGCTGAGAAAGCTGAGTTGTTTATTCCAGTGTCCCAACCAAAAGTTTTTAAAGTCTGTCACCAACAAAACCCTCACTATTTTATACCCAAATGAAATGACTAGTTACTCCCATAGCTGTTCAGCCAAGTGAATAGAACATCCCAAAAGGCGCGTTTACAATCATCATTGCTGTCAATTATAATACTTCGCAAACACGAGCAACGCTGTATTGGATTTTCTTGTCAATGAAGCCATGGGATGTTAGTTATCAAATGGTTTTGTCTCTCTGATAGTTTAAATCATATAAGTGCATTTTTTCTAGACATAGTATGTGCGTATGACAATTCCTGTGTATGCTGCTATCTTATATGTATACAAACATTTTCTTTTAAGAAGAATTATAGGTGTTTCGTCATAAATAATACGACAATCGTGTTATTGCCATAACCGACAGCAGTTATGAGTTACGATAAAATAAGAAACCGTCGGTCTTTCTGTTAGGCGATTCGGGAAAATATGTGCATATTAAACATAGTATGCATAAGATTTAATCGGCTGTTTAATTGGTAATCTACTTCACTTGTTAGAAATAATGAATCATTAAGAAGCACTGACAAACTCTGCATGGGGTGGAATCGACGAAAACTCATACCTGATCTAACAGGGACTTAATTAAACTATTTACACGGTGTTCAATGCCTATTGAAGTTTTATATGCAAGAAGTCTTACACTGATATCACTGCACAGTGTCGTTGAGTCGTTTGGAGTCCGCGTACCCATAGGTCTTCGTATTTCTCATTTAGCGTTTACAATCCGCAAAATGCTGCGTAATAAAGATAAGGTATGATATGTTTATGGTAAGGGTTGCTTGTCGATAATAAGGATCGTCACTATGCATTAAAGTCACAATATACTAAAAAGTCAAAAGATTTCTTTAACAAATTAAATGTAAAAGCAACTAGAAAAATGGCGCGGCAGAGGCCAAAGCGTATCCCCACGCCGCATAGATGTTAAATTAAAAGGCAAGTTTGGTGGGCAAGGCCTATGTTGGTGGAGCCCCGGGGTGGGTAATGGGGACATGGATGGTCGAGATAGACGGTGTTGTCATAAGAGATGTTTAGTATTAAGTTGAAGTCAATTGGTGAATAAATTAAGATCTTATGTTAAAACAGAAACAAAACGTGTGTACGAAAAAAATATTGTGTACGAAAAAAAATGGGTACGAAAAAAATTGGGTACGAAAAAATATGCCAAAAAAATTGGGTAGCAAAACAAAATTTGGTTAGGAAAAAAAATTGGCTAGGAAAAGAAAATTTGGGTTCGAACAAAAAATCGGTATGAAAAACTTTGGGTACGAAAAAATTCGGGTACGAACAAATTTTGGGTACGAACAAACGATTAAGAATGAATAAAATTGGGTACAAAGAAATTTGGCTACGAAAAAAATTTGGGTACGAACAAAAAATTGGGTACGAAATAACTTTTGGTACGAAAAATATTGGGTGCGAAAAAAAAATGGGTACGAAACCAAAAATTGGGTGCGAAACAAAATTTTGGTAAGGAAAAAAAATGGGTACGAAATAAAAATAGGGGTACGGGGAAGTCGTACCCGTGGACCTCTCGATAAATTTGAAAGAGGACGAGCACAAAGCTGCCTTTACCTTTATCAATGGCCCCGGGGTGGGTAATGTGGCCATGGATGGTCGAGATAGACCGTGTTGTCATAAGAGATGTTCAGTATTTATTTGAAGTCAATTGGTGAATAAATGAAGAAGTTATGTTAAAACAAAATTTTGGGTGGTTCTCCACTATCTCCTCCAAAACCATTTGCACTAGAACCTTGACACTTACACATATGGTAGCTATGAGCATATGTGCGACGGTGCACTATTTGGAATTTTGATCTTCCCCCTGGGTCAAAAGTTATTATCATGTGTGTCGCATGTTGTTCGTAAAATTATTTTTTATACCCATTTTACCCATAACTTTTGACCCAGGGGTCAGATCAAAATTCCGTCGCCGTCACCGTCACACAAATGCTCATAGCTACCATGTGTGTAAGTTTCAAGGTTCTAGTGCTAATAGTGTAGGAGGAGATAGTGGCCAGGACGGACGGACAGAAAACGGAGATCAATACAATATCCAGACGCTTTTAATAAAAAGTGGGGATAATCACTTAACAAAAAAATTAAGTCAAACTTTTGCGCATAGAGAGCCCCATTACCATACCTTTTATTAAAGAGAATTCCAAGCCAAATCGATTTAAAAATGAACACAGATATGCCATGCTGTATGTAAGAAAGAACTGCACGCATACATATTTAAAAACAAATCATAACAAGTGACCATACAGAGAATTGTTTCTTTAAATAAATGATGTTCCTTCCAAAAATATTTACTATACTGTAACCTTTAAGTTTAAACTAGCCTTTAACCCAACCAACACGTTTGGGGTAATACACGCTGGTAATGCGGATACTTTAATAACTGATGGAACTTCGTTCACAGAGAACAACAAAAGCCACGCGCGAGAGGTAAGTTCCTCGGTTTTTTTAAAGTAATATTCTTAAGATAAGTTTTTTAGACAAGGCAAATGGACGAGTTTATTAATGGTGTATCCTTTTCTATTGGCAAGAAAAAAATCACGGAAGAATGGTAACTTTTTCACAAAAAATAGAAAATTCGTTCGGAAAACAGAATGAAATGGATAAACAGTAAACAATTCTACAAAATAAAAGTACATTGAAATATTGCAAGAAATTGTTTAATATTCCAGAATGATGAGTAATCACTGTGCTTCAAATACTGAAATTTTGATAGTTTTCATTGAAATATAAACGAAGATAGGGCATGTTTTAACAGGTAATATCCATGAAGTTGCAGACACTTTGATTCTTGATAAAGGACACTTCGGATAACAGAGACTTTAACAAATTGAGCGCTCTGATTACCATGTTTTACCTTCTATCTGAAATGCATTTATGTATATTATGGCTATTCTTACTAAACATTTTGATGTACGAATTAATGTGCATAGTCAAGCGCGACACATTTTGAAATCTATGTTTAACTTATTCACAAACACATGTCATTTTGTGAAATTCCTGAAGAAATCAGGCATTTCGTGAAGTCCCTAATTGACACATTCATTTCACGGAAATCCTGAATGGATTAGGAATTTCGTGCAATTGCTAGTTTCACAGATTTACTGTAACATATACATGGTAAAAAACATTTTTGTTAATTCGCCCAATTTAAGGGTTATTATATTTTACATATCCTTGGTAATTAACTTGTTCTTAAACTGTTTAAACATAATAATATATCACATACCTAATGACGACCCAAACTATTGTTTGAACTTTCAATCTACCTGGCATATTATGTATTTAAAGCTATGGCCTTAATATATGTGGCCAAATGGTGTTTTTAAATTGTATTAATGAGGATTTATCAGCGTTACAGTTGAATTTCTAAAGGAAAAGAAATACACCAAACGGCAATTTTAATATACTTCTCATAATTTGCTAAGGATCACTTTTTATAGCATGTGTAATTTGAAGTTCATCCCTAGCTAGATTCAGCAAGCGTCACGCATCAATGATAAATCAATACATAAAAATAAAATCAAAAACACACATTCTAATATCAAAACCTGCAAAATAACAATTTAAATTAAATTATATTAAATTGAAGATAATGTGAAAATAAGAAGTGATCCTACGTATTATCTACCGTTAAGACGTATAGTATTTTCTAAATTACAAATAGCCATCTATATAAAAAAACTATATGCTGATTGCCTCAAAGCTAAAGATTTCAGTGAGTAACCTCTTTTTCGTTCAAAAGCAAGATACAGACGGGTCATTTCAAGTAATGAATGCCTTTTGAATCATATTGGCCACAGGATGAAGTTTTTAAGTATAATACTCCAACAATCTGGAAATACCAGAGTTTTGGACTAATTACAAGAAACGAAGCCTCGAATTCTCCTTTGAATATACGACGCACATATAACACTGTAAAATATAAATGCAAAAATTCAAAGTGAGATCAAAAACAAAGTCACCGGGATAAATCTTATAAAAAAAACATCCATGAACACTCTAGAATCAACATAGATGATCAGGAAGAATCTCGGTTAGCATGCTCATCAATATCTAGGTCAAGTATGAATATGGCCTTATTGAGGTAAACAACTACATCGCCATGTAAAATCTTAGAAAAACTTTAAATATACTATAATTACAAGCAGCTTATTACCGCTGTAATGTATCTTAATCAAATGTTTAACTTTTTTTATAAAGAGCGGATGTTCCAAATGCAAAAAGACACCATTTATGTTTTTGGAGGCGTTCGCTCAACACTCGAGCCGGAAAAGCGAAAATAATCTTCCCGTAAAGGATCGGTGATTCTGGTAAATCTTAGTAAGATATATAAATTTATGGATTGATAGTTTTGAAAAAAAATCATTTAGTGTATTCAGTTTTGAGAAAATGAAAACATAAAATAGACCAATTACAAAAGCAATTAAATGTAAGAGATTGTAACCAATAATTAATACTCTGAGAAGGAACAATACAATGACCGACTTTACTACATAGAAATCATCCATATCGAACACATCCGATGTATTTCAAGCTGTTTCTATTTTGAACTTTCAAAAGTTTAGCGAACATAGCAGTCATGAATTTCAAGGCACTTGTTTCGATGCTACCTATGTTTAAATAAAATCAATCATGTTTTAATGTTATATTTTTGCTACATATATATTCAGCATATTGAAATAATAACAACAGTAAACACGACCATATTGCGACTTTTTGTATTTGGCATCAAACGTTCAAGACTTTTGCAGATCTATGTTATTAATACGTATATGTAGCAAAAATTAAGCCTACACATCATAGTTCTGCTCCATTTGTGGGATCATTTCAAATTGATTATTTGTACAAGTTGAAGATGTTGGTTTCCAATTTCGTCCCAATCGACCAAATATTAACTTGATATGCTTATTCACAAAGCCGTAATGTAATTTGAAATCAAATTTGGACCACATCGGACGAGAACAATGACTGTGCTGTGTATTCATGCTCTCATGTACAAGTTTAAGCTTGAAAAATTAACGCTAATTTTTTTTTATTAAAAAATGAACTACTTAAGTAGTTTCATTTAAAGGCATTAAATATTAATTACTGTAGAGCATTTGTAGCAATTAAATTAATACCAGAAATTCATTAAGTAATAAACGTATCAAGTTTTGTTTATTAGATCGGAGACTTAGGTCAATTTGTGCATTGCATATATTATTTTAAAATAATTATATGTTTCAATGATAAAATTATTGCTGTCATGTAGTATTTTGAGAAAAATTAGCAGTATATTTTGTGCCGGCGCCTATTGGTTACGTATTGAAAACTATACAAAGGTGCTCAGTTGTTTGTTAGTTTACAATTAATTCGATTGTAAGTGTTTACATGTGGAAAAGGTAAACAATGAAAGCCAAATGAGTAAGGGTGTTGAAAACCTCTACTGCATCATGTATGTAAGAAGGTAGTGAGTTCCATTGTATTACAGATCTTGGGTAGAATGAGAATTTATAAGTCTTTTGAATTGCACTGCACGTTTTTCCGCTGTGTTTATGTAGAGATAAAATCGCGCTAATGAAATAAATTACGACTAAATGCCGTTTATCTATCCGACCTCCTCAGACACACAGAATCCCTATCATACACACAGAATCAGACTTTAGGTTCGAGAGTCGTTTTATGTCGACAGAGGAAGCAAATCAAGTATAAGCATCCAGTCACTCGTCCAACAGATGACATGATATTGGTGCTGCTGATATTTATTAAAATCATGATCCATTAACAAAAATATTTCAACACAATGAAGGGATACATTTTACAGTATTTTTCAAAACATATTTTTGATAATACCTATCATTTTTTAAAATAGTTGCAAAACATATGGGTCATAACCATGATCACTCAGATGTGTATATACTTAAAGTGATACGTTTGCAAAGAAACGAAGGTGGCAAGGAAATTAATCGCTATCATGGAAAATCGAGATCTAAATAAATTCAACGGCAAACGACTAGATGCCATTTCGAACGATGGTCATTTACGCCTATCGTAAAGATTATTTCGAACTAATATTCTTTTTACATTTCTACATACGAATGCTTGCAATGGTAAAATAATTATCTTTTATAATGACATTTGATGGCACCATTTATTGAAATGCATAATATATATTGGAATATACAAAACACGAAAGCATTCATTACATTTAAAAATGTTTTTCGGCTTTAAACAACCATCCAGTCTTTACTTAAGCTCGCTTACAAAACACCATGTATGAATTTGTTTAATAAAATAAGCTAAAAAATAAACAATAACATTTAATACGTACGTTGCTTTATAAAATAGAAATATATCAACCTGTTGAAAGCGACGATTCAAGTTCAGTTGAATTCACAGTGATCGAAAAAAAAAGTTATTATTAAAAATTAACATCGCCTATTTGAACTTCATATCGAAAACACGTGATGCCACTAATATTTCTTGTAAAAAAGCATCTTGGTACTGTGTTTACAAAATATGAGTCGCGTTCTGAGAAAACTGGGCATAATGCATGTGCGTAAAATTTCGTCCCAGATTAGCCTGTGAAGTCCACACAGGATAATCAGGGACGGCACTTTCCGCTTTTCCGAAGATATGTTACAAGCCAATAGGGAAGTTTGTCTAATCTCTCACTTATTGAAACATATTTGAAAATAATAGACACGATAATAGACACGATAATAGACACGATAATAGACACGATAATAGACAAGATAACAGACACGATAATAGACACGGTAATAGACACGGTAATAGACACGGTAATAGACACGATAATAGACACGATAACATACACGATAAAAGACACGATAAGAGACACGATAATAGAAACGATAATAGACACGATAATAGAAACGATAATAGACACGATAACAGACACAATAATAGACACGATAATAGACACGATAATAGACACGATAATAAACAAAATAATAGACACGATAATAGACACAATAATGGACACGATAATATACATGATAATAGACACGATAACATACACGATAATATACACGATAATAGACACGATAATAGACACGATAATAGACACGATAAAAGACACGATAAAAGACACGATAACAAACACGATAACATACAAGATCAAAGACACGATAACGGACACGATAACAAACACGACAACAGGCACGATAACAGACACGATAACAGACACGATAACAGATACGAAAACAGACACGATAACAGACACGATTAAAGACACGATAACAGCCACGGTAATATAAACGGTAATATACACGATAATAGACATGATAATATACACGATAATAGACACGATAACAGACACGATAACAGACACGATAATAGAAATGATACTAGACACGATAATAGAAACGATAATAGACACGATAATAGACACGATAATAGACACGATAACAGACACGATAATAGACACGATAATACACACGATAATAGACACGATAATAGAAACGATAATAGGTACGATAATAAACACGATAACAGACACGATAATAGACACAATAATAGACACGATAATAGACACGATAATAGACACGATAATAGACACGATAATAGACACGATAATAGACACGATTATAGACACGATAATAGACACGATAATAGACAGGATAACAAACACGATAATAGACACGATAACATACACGATAAAAGACACGATAATATACACGATAATAGGCACGATAATAGACACGATAATAGACACGATTATAGACACGATAATAGACACGATAATAGACACGATAATAGACACGATAATAGACACGATAATAGACACGATAATAGACACGATGACAGACACGATGACAGACACGATAACAGACACGATAATAGACACGATAAAAGACACGATAATAGACACGATTACAGACACGATAACATACACGATAATAGACACGATAATAGACACGATAACAGACACGATAATAGACACGATAACAGACACGATAACAGACACGATAACAAACACGATAATAGAGACGATAACAGACACAATACAAGATACGATAATAGACACGATAATAGACACGATAACAGACACGATAACAGACACGATAACAGACACGATAACAGACACGATAATAGGCACGATAACAGACACAATAAAAGATACGATAATAGACACGATAATAGACACGATAATAGACACGATAATAGACACGATAAAAGACACGATAATAGACACGATAATAGACACGATAACAGAAACGATAACAGACACAATAATAGACACGATAATAGACACGATAACAGACACGATAACAGACACGATAATAGACACGATAATAGACACGATAACAGACACGAAAATAGACACGATAATAGACACGATAATAGACACGATAACAGACACCATTATATACACGATAATAGACACAATAACATACACGATAATAGACACGATAATAGACACGATAATAGACATGATAATAAACACAATAATAATAGACACGATAATAGACACGACAATATACACGATAATAGACGCGATAATAGACACGATAACAGACAAGATAATAGACACGAAAATAGACACGCTTCTGCATTTTAAGCGCAAATAAATTTCTTTATGAAGAAACGAAAAGTATGACATATCATGAGCACATCCAGACAGATTCATTCTTTATATTTGTGAAAAACTTTTTGTTCTTCTGTTTTTTTGTGTATACAGTACACTTCATATTGGTATAAAGTTGTTTGGTTTGTTTATTATGATTCATTTTGACGAATATGATGACTTAAATGTTGAGTTTAAGTAATTTTATGTATCTCCATACATTGACTGGTATAAACCGCTACAGGACTGATATATATAGAATATTAGGTTACTGTCCTATCATTTTGTAATATATCAGGCAAGGCTTAGAATAATATAACGGCGAGGCTTGCCGAGCCTTTATTTTATTCGTGCCGAGCCTGATATATTACGAAACGATGGGACAGTAACCTGTGTATCTGTTTATCATACCACATGTTTCTAAAAATCTGCAAAACAATCCATTTTTTATATTTAAAATGTACGGATCCCCGCTGATTTTGCTGAACCGGCTTTTACACGTTGACACACATGTAGCAACGGCGTTCGAAAAGACGACACGAATAATGGCTTATTTTAAACATCGTATAGAGAAAAAAGTTATTTGCACTACGAATGAGAAGAGTAACGAATGAGAAGAGTACACCCGCTTTATAATTTATAATTATAAACGTCTTGAATTGGAGATCAGGAATGGACTGCAGCGACAAATTTAATCGAAGAATACACTTCACCGAATAGTTTGGAGACGCCATTTTGGAGATGTGTATTGAAATTGACATTTTGATGATGGTGTCAATATTGACATAAGCGTGTTACATCGTTTGTTAAAAACTGGATTAGCATACAGTTATCATTTGCCTTGACTTTCTGTGCAACACTTTCGAGTGCAATGACTATATCGATATTTAAGACTTATTGTCCTGTAGTTATTTTTAAAAAAATAAACGTTTTTGTGATTTATGACTTTAAACTAGAATAAAATATATGCGTTCTTTGTATCAAATTGTTTGTTTTGTTGAACCTGATTAATGTTGATAGAAATTGTTGACTTTATTGCTAATCCCACGTAACTCCAAACATTGACTGATATAAGAACTTCCTGTTGACCATGATATAAAAATATATCTGGCAACGTTAAATCAGGCAGATATCAATGTGGTGGTATGATAAGAAAATATACAAGGTAGTGGTATGATAAATCTACATTTATTATTGAAACCAATTATGCGACCGGTGTTTAATCCCATGCAGACAATTTATTTGTTCTGTTTTTTTCAGGTTCAACCCATATGCCTCAAATAAAAATGTTGAGATAAATACATACAGAAAAAGGATTGTTTAGAGACAATTTCCATGAGAACATACGTGATTAAAAGAAGATCTTTTTGTAATAAGCGGTCGAGAGTTAACATTTTGTATTGCTTTGCAGTTGACGCAGTATGTAATATATGATGAATTGTTAGTTTTTAGTCATTAGTCATAAGGTGACATACACTGATGTGATTGTTTTCTCACATATGTATGACCCCCTTCGAAGAAGAGGGGGTATATTGTTTTGCAAATGTCGGTCAGTCGGTCCGTCGGTCGGTCCGTCCACCAAATGGTTCCCGGATGATAAATCGAGAACGCTTAAGCCTGGGTTCAGTAACGTTCATAGGTACATCGATCATGACTGACACATGACACCTAATGATTTTCAGGTCATTAGGTCAAAGGTCAAGGTGACTCAAAACAGTAAAATGGAGTCACAGTGACTCGAAACAGTAAAATGATTTCCGGATGATAACTCAAAAACGCTTAAGCCTGGGATCAGAAAATTTCATGGGGACATTATTCCTGACCGACAGATGACCCTTATTGATTTTCCGGACTCTAGGTCAAAGGTCAAATTAACAGTAACTTGAAACAGTTAAGTGGTTTCCGGATGATAACTCACGAATGCTTAGGACTAGGATCATGAAAGTTCATTGGGACAGTGGTCCTGACCGGCAGATAATTCCTTTTGATTTTTAGGTCACTAAGTCAAAGGTCGCAGTGACCTGAAGCAGTAAAATGGTTTCCGGATGATAGCTCACGAAAACTTAAAGTGAGGATCAGGAAACTTCATTGGGGACATTGATAGGCCTGCTATCAGGAAAGTTCATATGGACATTGGTCTTGACAGACATATGACCCCTATTGTCTTGCAGGTCTATAGGTCAAAGTTCAAGGTCACAGTGACTCGAAATAGTAAAATGGTTTCTGGATGATAACTCAAGAAAACTTAAGCCTGGGATCAGGAAAGTTCATAGGGACATTGGTCATGACCGAAAGATGACCCCTATTGATTTTAAGTACTCTAGGTTAAAGATCAAGGTCACAGTGACTTGAAACAGTAAAAAGGTTTTCGGATGATAACTCACGAATGCTTAAAGTAAGGATAAGGAAAGTTCATTTGGGAGATTGGTCATGACTGACAGATGACTCCAATAAATTTTCAAAGTGACCTGAAGCAGTAAAATTGTTTCCGGATAATAACTCATGAACGCTTAAGCCTGGGATCAGGAAAGTTCATAGGGATATTGGTCATGACTGACAGATGACCCCTATTGATTTTCAGTACTATATGTCAAATGTCAAGGTCAGAGTGACATAAAACAGTAAAATGGTTTTCAGATGATAACTCAAGAATGCTTATGGTTATGATCAGGAAAATTTATTGGAACATTGGACATGACCGACAGATGATCCCTATTGATTTTCAGGAATCTATGTCAAAGTTCAATGTCACAGTGACCTTAAGCAGTTAACCGGTTTCCGGATGATAACTCAAGAATGCTTAGACCTAGGATCATGTAACTTCATATGGGGTATTGGTCATGTTTGTCAGACGATCCCTATTGATTTTTAGGTGACTAGGTTAAAGTCACAGTGA
The DNA here is from genome assembly GCF_020536995.1 of Dreissena polymorpha. Classification (NCBI taxonomy): domain Eukaryota; kingdom Metazoa; phylum Mollusca; class Bivalvia; order Myida; family Dreissenidae; genus Dreissena; species Dreissena polymorpha. The sequence continues at coordinate 54,372,643 of NC_068355.1, read as the reverse complement.
TCTGAAACAGTAAAATCGTTTCCAGATGATAACTAAAGAATGCTAAAGGCCTAGTGCGAAATGGTTGCCTTGTGTAATGTGTAGTCAATATCTATCAGTCATTTTATCCTAGACGATAACATACGAATGCTTTTGCAGATAATTGTGGTTGCATCGCTTTAAAAGAGGTAAGAATTACATATAATATTTATTATGTGTCTAGTTTTGTTAATAGCACCATATAAAAGGGACAGGACATTGTTGATGCCTTGAGAGCAACCGGTTGAAGTTTATGACAAATAAACAACAGACTTTCATCAGCAAGTCAATGATTTACGGGAGAAATTCTTCTACAAATTGCCTATCATACCCTAACGTATTCACACACTTGCTGCCACTACAACTGACAGCCCATTTTTAGCAATGGCTTTGTCTATTTACTTGTGCAGTGATTTTTTCAAGTTCCATGCTTGTCATCAAAAGTCGTATTTCTTATTATCATAAGCTTACCAAGATATTTTGAGGGTATTATTGGAAGATCTTTTTCCATCATTTTGATTAAGATGCATTATTTACTAACTTATAGATACTTACTTATGGATACTTATGTATGTTATCCAACAAAGGTCTTGCCTTTTTCGCCAGATTCAGGATCTTCTTCATATTATTCAAGGTCGCAACTTATTATTATCTAGCCAGTTCTATTAGATTCTTAAATAAGTTAATGAATTTACACTTGCTACATGGTCTGTGTGGTTGTTTTAGTGCTTTGCTGCGATCAGTGTAAAGCAATGCTACCTTGGAGTGAGATCTGGTCTTCCTACAAAGATTGTGTGTGTGTGTGTTTTGCTTAGTTGGATAATTTTTCCACCTCTTGAAGAAATCTGCTGCCTATGGGTCAAAATGGAGGTATTTAAATTTAGCTTGATGGAATTTTAACAGCAATGCATCACTTTATATTGTTCGTTCATCTAGGTCCTTGAGGGATTTCTCTATCTTTGTTGTTGTTAATCAACTGAAATAGTTTTATTTTGCCTCAACTGAAAAGTTTTTTTGTTTGTTTTGCCTTATCAAATAGATATTCTGAGAATTGACGTTGTTTATATATAGTATTGGTGCTACGACCGACTCTTTTGGACGTCTTGCCATTTTGAGCAGATACTGTTGACCGCAAACTTTTGTTTTCTTCCACTAAGATACTTCTCGATCAAGTCTAGCATGTTTTCTGGCCATTAATTTTGTTACCTTTACAGTTGTGAAGATTTTGATTTTTGTTAAATTGGTTAATTAAGTGTTCAGTGACAAGTTTCTCCATTAAAGTGTTGTATTTATTGATACATTGCACATAACCGTGCTTTTTTCCAGTCATTTTTGGAACTCATATTTCTTGTTAAGACCTTGCCACCTGCTCGAGTAATCCATTTAGGCAAAGATTTTCAATTGCAAGTGGCGTCACTGCTACTGGTAGCTGTAGCAGGGGGAGTAGCCTGGCAGTGTACCCGCTGTTTTGATGAGATTGGGAGAGGCGCGTTAAATATATAGTGATTCTAGTTTTTTTATTCGATCTGGAAGTTCTTTTTTTTCTGCGATTTATATTTCCGCTCATGTGTTTTTGTGTGAGGTTCCCTGCCTCAAAACCTGAGTTGATTCTATTTAAGTTCGACTGTTATGATTGCTGTTCCGATTGGCGTAATGCGGTGATTGTTGTAAGCCATAAACATAAGTTTGAATTATAAAGCTTTACAATGCCAAAACTGCTTATTTTAGAGCTGGTCGAAACATTATGCTCCAGTGTCAATTCAGAATGGGATCCTACCACCGTTTTGCACACTCTCTGGCTGTTCTTGTAGCAGATTGATTGTTATGTGTGTAGGACACGACTGAGGAAGTTGAATGCTGTGGATATACAGGAAAAATTCCACAAAGATGAGATTCCGATCTACTACACATATAGTTTGACAGTCTGCGGGTTTTTATTTCAAGCCCTGATAAAATTAGCTTATTCCCAACAATGTGTCTTTCCCACAGTACCTTAATCAAATCCTGGTGAAAGGTCTTCATTAAATGAGGTGTGCATGTCTTCGGTGCTTTTTGGCAAAACGTGCGGTAAATATTACATGTTGAGTTACTTCAGTCAGCACTCTTCAATTTACTGAAATGGAATTGGAATCTGCTTCATAAGTTGACCAGATGCAAATTTCAGTTTATACTCCATGTTATTGCTTGTTGCAGAATAGAATGTCTTTATTTATGTATTTCACTCAACAAAGTGGCATTTACCGGTAGCAATGAATTGGTCTGTAAGTATGTGCAGAATGTCCACAAATCTTGTGGAATTAACTGCTCTTTAACTGCTCTTTCAAAAGTGTTGACATTTAAGGCATGTTAATTGCAAAGCAGGTCCAAAAATGGTGAAGGTATAAGGTAGTGTCCAATGACAGAAAACGGTTCTGAATATATACACTATATAATAATACAATGCCTCTTTTGTTAATTGTCTCAATTGCGATAAGCGGAGGATCAAAGCAAATATTCTCCTGATAACGTCCTTATTTATATACAGTAAAAACTGACTCACTTGAGAATAAAGGTCAATTGCAGACAACGGTCAGTCTGGATCCCCCTCCCCGACAATAATCACTCTATATCACACTTGAGAATAACGGTGAATTGTCCACACAAGCAAAGCAGGTGCACGCAACAATAAGAATGTGTGTTAGTAGCAATTATCGGTTGCATTCATTACAACAAAGCAAAAGCGCGTGACAAAGTCAATAGATCCCTAGCGCCGATAAAGTATTAAAATCAACACTAAGCTGGCGAGTGTTATAACAGACTAAAACAAATTAACAATATTTTGGCTTCTTTTCCTTTTAATAGAAAACGATAAAGTTACACCGTACTTTCGGTTTATGACTGCGAATCCGCATTTATAATTGTTTGGACTTGACGTCAGTTACACGTGACAATCTTTTTTTTTAAATACATCCCCATAAATGTAATACGAACTTATTTTTTTTTTTTAAAGTACTGTTATATGTTTGTCTCAATCCTTCTCAAATGCACTGTATCTTGATGCAAAGAAACATAAATTGAAATTGACTTTTATACATTTTATCAAGAAATAAAGCTGAAACATTGTTAAAGCAGTGCAGTTGTCAAGGGTCCAGCAGTTAACCCATTAAATTCAGAATTCCTATTATTGTGGACATTTATGTGAGGTTTGGAAAGAGCAATGTGTAGCCAAACAAAATATTTACGAGAACAAGTTTCTTATTTGTAAATATTTGCTGATTTGTACAGGCAGCATATTCCTGCAGTCAGTGAACAACTTGTGTTTCAGTTTTGAAAGAAATTTTCCATCTTGTTAGAGTTGCTGATGTGTCAGAAACATGTTACTTTAATGTTCATGGCAGGTTTGTTAAACAAAGACATGAATATTTGAATTTAATAGAATCCAGCAAAGTTATGCTGGCTGAAGTTTTCTGCTTAGCAGATGTTGCCATATCTCTGCAAAATAATGAATGCAATTAGTTTAAGTTTTAATGTGCGTTATCTGTTATTGATACTGTCGTGCTAACGACTCTGTTCAAACTTAATTGTCTCCCAATCTGTTCATTGATGCACATGAAAGCTTTCCATGTACAGCAAACGAGTCCCAGCCGGAACTGCGTTGTACAAACTGCTTTCACCTACATGGCCTGATCTGTAGTCGGCAATTACGCGTTAAAATATACAGGTAAAGTGGTGCGCAAGCTTTTGATAATGTGCAATGTAGCTTATCACGTGAGTCACAGAGAGCCTCAACTGGATGTGCGTTTTACAAACTACTTTCATCTGCATTGTCTTTACTGTTCCCCAGAAATCACTCCTAAGCAAGTTCATGTCAATCTGTACACATGCAAAAATACTACCATTTATTGACAGCACACGAATTTATGACCTCCGTAAGTATTGACTAAATTAACAATTAGTCAATTGTCAGGGCACACTTCATTTATCTTGTGATGAATTGGGGGCATCTACTGTCCAAAACAAATGCACATGTGAAGTATCAAGCCAATCGGTCGTTTTGTTGACGAGTTATTGATCGGAAACGAACTTGTCTACCGACAGACCGACTGACCGACATCCAGCAAAGCAATATACCCCCTCTTCTTCGAAGGGGGCATACCAAAGTAACCCTCAACTGGGCTAGAACCACTGATCCCTGGAGTAAAAGTCTAATGTTTTGACCACTCGACCATTCGTGCTAATAAAATGAGTCATATATTTGATATAAGCGATCCTCGTAGTGACACAAATATAACGACAACATAACTCTCCAATTTATTCAATCGTTTCGGTTTGCAATGCTTTATAGTTTTCAGGTGTTAAAATTACAAAAGATGCATACAATGGACATTTTAATAGCATGGTAAATGCTTAGTAATACTGTTTCCTAAAAAAATAATGTAACTACAACGAAAACTTTGCGATTCTATTTGTTTTATTTTGTCAATTTACCAAAACGTTAAAAGGTCCCTTAAATATGATCAGAACGCAGATCTAAAAAAGAAGTTTGATTCATACTCTGTAAACTTAAAGAAATTTGATATTCGTCCCCAATTTGTTTCCCCATTTTTTACCATAAGTCTAACACATTTTGTGTGACATTAATCACAACTAGACCTTTTGCGACATGTGTGAAAACTCTGTGATAAAATCACAATTTCCTGGCCTTGGCAGAACGATTGGTGTTTTTTATTGTTCAAGACAGTGATGTGCATAATCCGTTACACGTATATCTGTGTTATAAATGGTGTTTTAAAATTGTATTGATGAGGATTTATCAGCGTTACAGTTTAATTTCAAAAGGAAAAGAAATACACCAAAGGTCAATTTTGATATACTACTCAAAATTTGATAGGGATCACTTTTTATAGTTTGTGTAATTTGAAGTTCACCCCTAGCTAGATTCAGCCAGCGTCACTCATCAATGATAAATCAATACATAAAATCTAAAACACACATTGTAATATCAAAACCTGCAATATAACAATTTAAGTTTAATTATATTAAATTGAAGATAATGTGAAAATAAAAAGTGATCCTACGTATTATCTACCGTTAAGTCGTATAGTGTTTTCTAAATGACAAATAACCATCTATTAAAAAAACAATATGCTTATTACCTCAACGCTAAAGATTTCAGTGAGTAACCGCTTTTTCGTTCAGAAGCAAGATACAGACGGGTCATTTCAAGTCATGAATGTCTTTTGAATCATAATGACCACAGTATGAAGTTTGCGATGTATAATACTCAAACATCTGGAAATACCAGAGTGTTGGACCAATTACAAGAATCGAAACCTCAAATTCCCCTTTGAATATACGACGCACATGTAACACTTTAAAATATAAATGTAAAAATTCAAATGAAGATAAAAAAACAAAGTCACCGGGATAAATCTTTAAAAAAAACGTCCGTTGACATTCTAGAATCTTCATAGATGATCAGGAAGAATCTCGGTTAGCATGTTCATAAAATTCTAGGTCAAGTATGAATCTGGCATAATTGAGGGGGACAACTACATCGTCATTTTCAATCTTAGAGAAAAACCTTAAAAAAGGCTATGATTACGAGCAGTTTATTACCGCTATGTAATGTATCTAAATCAAATGCTAAACTTTTTATAAAGAGCGAATGTTTTAAATGCAAATAGACAACATTTATGTTTTTTGAGGCGTTCGCTCGGTGATTCTGGCAAAAATATATAATATATATTATATTTTGTTTATTGTTTTGTATTTTATTTTATTTATTTATTTATTTATTTAGCGAAATGAAATCTATTTTGGCCGTGGTCTGTGGAAATGGGGTTTAATGCAGGTATTTAAAGTGTAATCCAAGATTAGCCTGTGCAGCCTGGACGACACTTTCCGCCTAAACTTGATTTTCGGTAAGGATGGACTTGAAACAAAAAATACCATACAAGCGGAACGTGTCGTCCCTGATTAGCCTGAGCGGACTACAAATGCTAATCGTGGACGACACTTTACGCGCATGCATTTTGCCAAGTTTTCTCAGAACGCGACTCATATTTTGCAAACGCATTAACAAGATGCTTTGTACAAGAGATAATAGTGGCATTACGTATTTTCGATATGAAGTTCAAATAGGCGATGTTAATTTTAAATAATAACCTTATTTTTCGATCACTGTTAGTTCAACTGAACATGAATCGTCGCTTTCACATATTGATTTATTTCTATTTTATAAAGTAACGTACATATTAAATGTTAATGTTTATTTCTTGGCATATTTTATTAAACTAATTCATACATGGTGTTTTGTGAGCGAGCTTTAGTAAAGACTGAATGGTTGTCGAAAAACAATGTTTTAAATGTTATGAATGATTTCGTGTTATGCATATTCCAATGTATATTATGCATTTCAATAAATGGTGTCATCAAATGTCATTATAAAAATAATTGTTTTACCATTGCAAACATCCGTACGTAGAAAAATAAAAGGAATAACATTTCAAAATAATCTTTACGATAGGCGTTACTGACCAACGTTCGAAATGACATCTTTGCCGTTGAATTTATTTAGATGTCAATTTTCCATGGCGATTAATTTCCTTGCCACCTTCGTTTATTGCTAACTTATCACTGTAAGTAAATGCAATTCTGAGTGATTATTCAGGTTATGACCCATATGTTTTGCAACTGTTTTTAATTATGATTAGGTAATATCAAAAATATGTTTTGAAAAAAATGCTGTTAAAAAAATACTCAAAAATGTATACCTTTATTGTGTTGAAAAAAAAGCAATTGATCATGATTTTTATAAATATCAGCTGCATCGATATCATGTCATCTGTTGGGCGAGAGACTGGATTCTAATACTTTATTTGCTTCCTCTGTCGAAATATAACTACTCTCGAACCTCAAGTCTGATTCTGTGTGTCTGATACTTATACAGTGAGGAGGTCGGATAGATAAACGGCATACAGTCGTAATTTATTTATTTTATTAACACGATTTTATCTCTACATAAACACGGCGGAAAAAACGTGAAGTGCAATTCAAAAGACTCTAATAAATTCGAAAGTAAACGCGTACTAAGTTTACAAACAGAGTTGAGTACACTGTACGGAGTTTTGATAATGCGAGTATGCTGATGAAATAACATATGTGTGTTATGTTTCGAAAAAAAATAGTCAATGATGGGATAAATACCATATATGGTATGTTTTAAAAACTGATAAGTTTACTTTCTCGAAACGAAAACTCAAAACGACAATGCTTCTGGTTTATGTATTCTACGTGTCGCTAAGTAATGTATAACAAAGTCGCTTTTAGCCGTTTATAAAAGAAATAAATAAAATGCCATATCCTCCGGAACCAGCTGCCCACACTTCACGCTTCCGATCGAATGAAAAACGTTTTTTCTGAACCCCCGGTCGCAGCATTTAAAAGAGACTGCAACCTGGAAGACATATTGGTACATAAAAAACACAACCGAATGTTCTTCTGGGTTCCAAACAGGAGCGGACCTTGTGAAGCACAACGATGCTTAATCTGTCCGGACATGATGGAGGCCGAAAAGTTCAGCGATACCACCGGCAAAACCTACAATGAGCGGAACGAGGTCACCTGCCAGTCCACCAATGTAGTCTACTCTGTGCACTGCGAACGCTGTAAGACCTTTGTATACGTAGGGGAAACGTGAGATACACTGTACCAACGTGATATTTTATTCAATGCTTAAAAAATACGGTATTTTAGAATTTTTCTTTGTTCGTCATTCGCGATTGACGGTCCCTGTAAATTCACTATTCAATCATCTAAAACTGTCTGTTTCTGCTAAAATTTCACGTGCCGCTATTAAAAAATTGTAAAACCCCTTTATTTATCAAATTTAGTGCATATTCAAACTATTTCGCACCTCATTCAATTTACTAACGGTGTTATTAGCATGAACGGAGAGGAAAAAGTCGATTTTTCAAACATTCCGATCTTCTCGCCATGTGCATTCAAATCGGCAGTGATTTCACTTGTTTCCATTGTTTATGCTCTCATTAACAAACCGGCGTTATATGGCTTCGGATGTATTATCTCTCGAAACTTTAGTTAGAAAAAATAATTGACAATGGAAGATGATGTTATTATTATGAGTTTTCTGTTCAAACGTACATTTATGAGCAAGAATTTAGCGACAGTCAGTAAGATTTTTCTGATTCTGACTCGGACTGCGAGGAAAATTTTGTCGATGCTCAAGACGACCATCGTGTTGGGGATACGAATTGGTATATATATAACTGTGTTTCATGCACGTGTCGGAATTTTTTTTATTGGATTGTTATTCTACAGTACAAGCTTGTTGAAGATGACTAGGTTACACACAACACTAGTTAATAATAAAAAAAAACAAGAACGGATACTTTCACCAGTTTTGATTAGGAAGGAATGTAAATATTTCTAATTACATGAATTTAAATTTAAAACACTGCTTCTATAAATAATAAAAGAGTTTCGGTGTGAACATTTATATTAATTTATTTATAAATACAACTTCCGTTATAATCAAATGATGATCAAAACAATAGCATGGTGTAGGTCCAAGTGGGCATAGTGGGACATTGGTGGGAAATTGAGCTGCACCCCTGGGTTAGCTAAGCTGTAACACTGGTCTGATAGTTATACATTTTATGAGTGTTTGTTGATATAATTGGGCTTTGGCTAATCTCTTATCTGAAACCATACTGTGTCTGGAATAGTCAACGGTGATATATCCACAAACAAGGCACAAATAGCCATAAACTCCATGACACTAATGGCAGCTCTGTATTGACTAATTCACAACATTGCTAACTGGTGTTAATTTGACTGGGAGCCATCATTATGGAAATTCTTGAAACATCAGAGAATAATACATCAATCATTATATGTATGTATATGGCTTGTTCTCATTGAGTCGTGGGTTCCCTTTGTGTCGTGGTTATAGAGATCGTGTGAAATCACTTGAAAGAACGTTCGCAGGCGCTGCAGCTCGTTCCGGTAAAAAGTTTGACAGAATCGGCGTTCATTTTACAGATCGAAAATGCGTCAAAAACAGGTAAATGATTCAATTAACCATAACCCGATATATTTTTATACACAAATAAACACTATTTCTACCCTTATATTGTTTCTAAGTAACACAAAATCCCCTATTTATGAGTATTTCCCATGTTACATCGTCTGTTGACATTTTTACACAAATGACGGTCTGCGCATGCCCGAAGCACTTGCTGTAAACACACTAAAGTTTAGGTCACACTCGGCCAATTGTTCCTTAATTGAATTGTTAAAATCAATTAAGAAACAATGGGTTCACTTTGAGAATTCCAATGAAACACATTTTTAGCTCATCTATTTTTTGAAAAAAAATTATGAGCTATTGTCATCACCTTGGCGTCGGCGTTGGCGTTGGCGTCGGCGTCCGGTTAAGTTTTGCGTTTAGGTCCACTTTTCTCAGAAAGTATCAATGCTATTGCATTCAAACTTGGTATACTTACTTACTATCATGAGGGGACTGGGCAGGCAAAGTTAGATAACTCTGGCGTGCATTTTGACAGAATTATGTGCCTTTTTATACTTAAAAAATTGAAAATTTTGGTTAAGTTTTGCGTTTAGTTCCACTTTTCTCAGTAAGTATCAATGCTATTGCATTCAAACTTGATACACTTACTTACTATCATGAGGGGACTGGGCAGGCAAAGTTAGATAACTCTGGGATGCATTTTGACAGAATTATGTGCCCTTTTTATACTTAGAAAATTGACAATTTTGGTTAAGTTTTGTGTTTAGGTCCATTTTATTCCTTAAGCATCAAAGCTATTGCTTTCATACTTGCAACACTTACTAACTAGAAATGGCGCGGCAGAGGCCGACGCGTATCCCCACGCCGAATGTTTGACCTAGGTGTGCCCCAGGGTTGGTAAAGGGGCCATGCATAGCTGAGATTGACCGTATTGTCATAAGAGAAGTTCATCATCAATTAGAAGTGAATTGGTGTAGAAATGAAGAAGTTATAGTAAAAGGCAATTTTGGGTGGGTGTGACATATGTGGGCAGGGCGCCCCAGGGTTGGTAATTGTGCCATGCATAGTTGAGATTGACCGTATTGTCATAAGAGAAGTTCAGTATCAATTTGAAGTGAATCGGTGTAGAAATGAAGAAATTATAGTAAAAGGCAATTTTGGGCGGGTGTGGTCTATGTGGCCGGGGCCCCAGGGTTGGTAATGGGGCCATGCATAGTTGAGATTGACCGTATTGTCATAAGAGAGGTTCAGTATCAATTTGAAGTGAATCGGTGTAGAAATGAAGAAATTATAGTAAAAGGCAATTTTGGGTGGGTGTGGTCTATGTGGGCGGGGCGCCCCAGGGTTGGTAATGGGGCCATGCATAGTTGAGATTGACTGTATTGTCATAAGAGAAGTTCAATATCAATTTGAAGTGAATCGGTGTAGAAATGAAGAAATTATAGTAAAGGCAATTTTGGGTGGGTGTGGTCTATGTGGGCGGGGCCCCAGGGTTGGTTATGGGGCCATGCATAGTTGAGATTGACCCTAATGTCATAAGAGAAGTTCAGTATCAATTTGAAGTGAATCCGTATAGAAATGAAAAAATTATAGTAAATGGAATTTTTTTGGTGGGTGTGGCCTATGTGGGCGGGCGCCCCAGGGTTGGGATTGGGGCCATGCATAGTTGAGATTGACCCTAATGTCATAACAAAAGTTCAGTATCAATTTGAAGTGAATCCATGTAGATATGAAAAAATTATAGTAAATGGAAATTTTTGGTGGGTGTGGCCTATGTGGGCGGGGCGCCCCAGGGTTGGGAATGGGGCCATGCATGGTTGAGATTGACCGTATTGTCATAAGAGAGGTCCAGTATCAATTTGAAGTGAATCGGTGTAGAAATAAAGAAGTAAATGTAAAATAACCTAAAAAAATGAGTGATAATTTCTGACGCGGCCCCACCCCAACCGCTATAACTTTTGACCCAGGGGTCAGATCAAAATTCCAAATAGTGCAGGGTCGCACATATGCTCATAGCTACCATGTGTGTAAGTTTCAAGGTTCTAGTGCTTTTAGTGTAGGAGGAGATAGTGGCCAGGACGGACGGACAGACAGACAGACGGACGGACGGCGGAGATAACCACAATATCCCCACCTTTTTTTCAAAAAGCGTGGGGATAACTATCATAACGGGACTGTGCAGGCAAAGTAATGTAACTCTGACTGGCATTTTGACAGAATTATGTGCCCTTTTTATACTTAGAAAATTGAAAATTTGATTAAGTTTTGTGTTTAGGTCCACTTTATTCCTACAGTATCAAAGCTATTGCTTTCATACTTGCAAGATTTATGAACTATCATAAGGGGACGGTGCAGGCAAAGTTATGTAACTCTGACTGGCATTTGGACGGAATTATGGGCCCTTTATACTTAGAAAATTGAAAATTTGGTTAAGATTTATGTTTTGGTCCACTTTACCCCTAAAGTATCATAGATATTGCTTTCATACTTGGAACACTCACAAACTATCATAAGGGTACAGTAAAAGGACAAGTTGCATAACTCTGGTTGTCATTGTTACGGAATTATAGCCCTTTTTTGACTTAGTAACTTTTAATATATGGTTAAATTTTGTGTTTCGATTCACTCGAAGTATCAAGGCTATTGATTTCAAACTTCAAATACTAACATGCTATCATGAGGTTACTGTACCTGGCAACTTGAATTTTACTTTGACCTTTGAATGACCTTGACTCTCAAGGTCAAATTATTAAATTTTGCTAAAATTGCCATTACTTCTTTATTTATGATTAGATTTGATTGATACTTTGATGAAACTACTCTTACCTGACATACCACAACAGACTTCACCCAAACCATCCCCCGTGCCCTCCCCCCCCCTCCCCCCCTCCCCCCCCCCCTATTTTTTTTTTTTTTTTTTTTTTTTTAAGATCATCTCACAAATAAATGACCACCACACCCTCACACTATACCCCCACCCCCCCCCCACCCCACCCCCCCACCCCCAATTTTTTTTTTTGATTCTTTTTTTTTTTTTTTTTTTAAGATCATCTCACAAATTATCACCACACCCTCACACTATACCCCCCCCCCCCCCGCCCCCCCGATTTTTTTTTTTTTCGCTTTTTTGGAAGATAATGTAATAAATGTCCACAACCCCACACTATACACCCCTCTTCACTCCACTCCTCCCTCCTTTGTGATTGAAAATGAGAGTCCCTTCACCTTTAAAAAGAAAATAGATGAGCGGTCTGCACCCGCAAGGCGGTGCTCTTGTTGTTTTTATTTTTCAGAAACAACCTATCAGACTGATGAAATGCAAGGCATATTCTAGGGAAATGATGATGAGTGCATACAAGGCAGTGAAAGATGACCATTTGCCAGTTGATAGAGCAGCAATCATGTATGGTGTGCCAAAACAAACACTGAGGGACAGAGTGTTGAACAAAGTCAAGATCAGCTCAAGGTGGGGAAAAGATTCATTATTCACCCATGAAGAAGAAGAACTGCTTGTTAGCCATCTGGAAGGGTTGGCCCAGGTTGGGTATGGCATTAATCGCTCTCAGTTGAACATTCTTGCAGGTGATTTGGCTGTGAAACTGGGTAGACGTTTAACTGACTCCAAACTAAGCAACAACTGGTATTATGCCTTCTTGAGACGATGGACACACAGGCTGAAAGTCATTAAACCAAGGGGTCTTTCATCAACAAGAGCAGCCGCTGTCACACAGGATAATATTGACAGCTACTTCAGGGATTTGGATGCTATTCTTACCAAGTACTCCCTGAAGTGTAAGCCACATCTAATTTAGAATCTGGATGAGACTGGCATTCAGCCAGAGCATCGACCATCAAAGGTTATCACAGGAGTTTCGTCAAGCAAAACTCAAGCTGTCACCTCTCCGAATACAGGCACCACAACCATTATACTATAGCGTGCGTAAATGCGGCCGGAACAGCACTACCCCCTTACTATGTGTTCAAGGGAAAACGGACAAACGATGACCTATTGAAAAATGCAGCAGTTGGTGCCAACTACGCCATGTCGGATTCTGGATGGGTAAACGGGGAGGTATTGATGAAGTACCTTGAAGAACACTTTCTGAAATTTGTTCAACGAGGATCAGGTGACATTTCCCAACCTATACTGCTCATATATGATGGCCATGCTTCACATGTCTCCATTGACATAGTCAACTGGGCAAGAGAGCACAATGTCATACTGTTTGTGCTACCCCCACACAGTTCTCATGCCCTCCAACCATTGGACATTACATGTTTTGGACCGTTCAAGTCTATTTTCCACAATGAATGCCATCTATACATGGCTAAGCAGAGGGGAAGAGTCATTACAAAATATGACATAGCTGACTTGTCCGGGAAAGCTTACTTAAAATCCATGACACCAACAACAATCCAGTCAGGATTCCGGAAAGCTGGCATATTGCCATTTGATCCGACACAAGTACCAGCAGAAATGATAGTGCCGTCTAAATCATTCCCCAAAATCATTCCAGAATTGCCAGTTAGGACCATGAAAGAGCTCCTAGATGAAAAGTTAATGGAAACAGCTCCAAAAGCCAAACTTGAAAAACCAAAAGCTAATAAAAGTAAGACACAGGACAAAAAGAAGAAACCAAAAATGGGTGGAAAGGCCATTACAGAAGACTCTACATACTTTCAGCTGCTAGAATACCAACAACAGAGAGAAGAAAATAACACAAAAGAAAAAACAAATAGATCAAAACAAAATTTGCACAAATCACCCCAACCAAGCACAAGCAAAGGAAATATCGTGGACTCTGACATTGAAAGCGAAATTGAAGACGAAGATCCAGCTAACAACTGTTGTATATGCAAGAAGTTTTCACCGCCAGGATTGGATCAGTGTGATGAACTTGTGATCGTCAAATGGGCCCAGTGCACAGCGTGTGGTCATTGGTGCCATCTGCGATTTTGTTCACAGATCAGAGTAGTGCGCCGGCTATCTGATTTCTTCTGTCCGCATTGTGCTGAAAGAGAGTGTTAAATCTATTGACAGTTACTTCATCTGTTAGGTTGTTTAAATAGTATTTTTATTAAATTGTTATGGATCAGTTAATTTCATTCCATCAGTATGTAATGTTTATAATTGTTCTTGTTGTTGTGTAAATAGTAAGTGACTAACAAGTAATTATTGAGTTTATGCACAACAGTGACTTTTGCATATTTGTCAATAAAATCAATTGTGAAGATATTTTGCAATTACTGTTTATTGACTTTTCTTGCATTAGCTTTATCAACAGAATTTTGCTGTTTTAATTCTTAATTATTGATCAAATAATTTGTTTGTCATTTAAATTATTTATTGTTATAGAAAATAAAATTGCATATGTATTTCAATAAATTTTTATGATTATTGTTTGAAATAAATTAGTTATAAATCACACACACACACACACACAATAAAACACTTACTTGGTTTGCATATTACATTCAATAAAGAATGTAACCTGCAGTTTATATTGCATTAGTGTGTTTACAGCATGACATATTTGCTTACATACAACAGCCAATCAGAATCCACGACTCAATGAGAACGTATTTCCAAGATGGCCGCTTGACATGATGTAAACAAAACAAATAGTTAGAAGTTTTTGTATTCGTTTAAATCGTTAAAAAGTATCCAAATTGATTAACAAAGGATTATACTTGTGAAATTAAATCTTAATTGATTTGAACTCTTTAGTTAATAAAATATTTTACCGATTTATACACAATTACCCACGACTTAACAAGGCAATAGCATACATTGTTTTCTGCGGCGATTAAAAACTGGACATTCGAGAAAGAAATGGAACTCGTCTTCGAGAACGTTACAGTGTTTCCATAAAAAAAACGTTTGAGCAGTTGAAATATTGGTCTTTATTTAACTTGTATTTTTGATAGTACGCACAAAGTAAATATAATTTTCGACTAATTATAGGTGTTAACCGTTGATCGGCGTATACTATGTTTTAAGGTTTTGCATCTATTATAACAAATTACTATTGCCATTCCAAGAACATAAATTGATAGCATCTGCATGACATAACACTCAGATTATATTGTTAAGATTCTAGGTCGTCATAGATTTGACCGTTGTGATCCGCATTCTTGATATAACATTAATGCTCAAAAATGTACCAATCGGGTGCCGTTGAAAAATTGTCAGTAACAAGTGGCACAGAAAAGCATCAACCTCAAGCTGGATCAAACCCATGACTTCATTACCAACCGCATGATGATAGTCCAGCCACGTTGTACAATAATGTTTGCTTTGTTATGTTTCCTTTCTTCCAATTGAGATAATTTATGGTTTTATTATGAACCTAAACTTATTCACTATTTTCAAAACAGAAAAAAGGAAATTACTTTTCATAATATTATACTTAAACAAAAAATTCCTTCCAAATCTGGTAGGATTTTCTTAAGATTGAAGAGATTGTTTGTGAGGGCAAGGAACGACAACTCTGCGTGGAGATTGGAAAAGCATATGTATAAAGACGCTATTGTTTTTTACAATTTACAACACATACAGTTAAAAGAGGCCTAAACAAACGTGGACAAACTAACTTATTGTTTCTTTTTTTACCGGATTATGTTCCTGTAAATTGGACCGATAGGATGGACCTTACAATATTGTACAGATCATGTTCGTCTGTCGGCCCGTGTGTGGCTTAGATTGTTACAAAGTTTTACCAAAGCAATATAAGGAAAACTGCCGGTCCCCTAACTGCCATGTTTTTTCAGAACCGGAACCTATTTTGAACTCAGCCGAGATATCATTACAACAAATGATCTGGCAAAGTTTGCAGGAAGATTTGACCATAAATGTGACTTCTGTATTAGTAGTATAGCCATATACAGATATATAAGAAAAATTACCCATCCATTTGGCAGCCATGTTTTTAATAAGCGTTTTCTTTACTTTGATTTAGTGACATTTTTTTTTCACCTCACGTTATACATAAAGCACATGTGTTCATGTCAGTGTAAGATCGTTTGTTATATCACGAGTGATCATAGAAAATATTATTTTTCTATGATCACGAGTGAAATAACAAACGAGCTTACACTGATATGAACAAATTTTCTGTTTCTTTTATGCCCCCTTTTCAAGAAAATAATTAACAGCTGTTTCCCTTTCGCTGAAATGTGACCCTTTCTCCCGTGGCGTGGATCAATACATTTCAATTCACAAACTGACGTCATTATAACAGCGAAATTTTCCGGTTTAACTCTTTTACAATGTAAATAAACGGTAAAAAAAAGCAAAAAAAAATGTTGGATTCGATGAAATATCGTTTTTAATTCACTCGTGATCATAAAAAATATATAAATCTCGAAGTAAATCTTGATATGATAATCTAAAAATAGAAAAAGTAGTTCCGAAAATATGTTATTTTCACCGGTGAAAATAACAATTTGTTTATTTTCACTGCTGTTATTTCGCTGCAGAAATATTATATTTTATCATTAGGTATAAACGAAAATTTCGAACTGGACCAAGAAAGAATTGGTAAAAATCTTCTGAACAAGGCATTGTTTTGCAAAGGGTTAAAAGTTGGGAAAAAAGTTTTCTGCTAATTAACCGAAAATGCAGCTCTTTAAACAAAACAAATCTGGTAGTATCAATTATAAAGCTTATAATTTTATCCCCTTGCTTTTAAAAGCGTGGGGATATTGTATTGATCTCCGCTTTCTGGCCGTTTGTCCTGGCCACTATCTCCTCCTACACTATTAGCACTAGAACCTTGAAACTTACACACATGGTAGCTACGAGCATATGTGCGACACTGCACTATTTGGAATGTTGATATGACTCCTGGGTCAGAAGTTATAGGTAAATAAATGGGTAAAATGGGTAAAAAAAAACTAATTTTACTAGCAACTTGCGACGCACATGATAATTTTTTTTTACCCAGGAGTCAGATCAAAATTCCAAATAGTGCATCGTCGCACATATGCTCATAGCTACCATTTGTGTAAGTGTCAAGGTTCTAGTGCCAATAGTGTAGGAGGATATTGTGGCCGACCACGCCAACCAAAAACTTTAAAATGGGTAAAAAAATTCATTTTACTAACAACATGCGACGCACATTTTTTGACATTTCATTATTTTAAAGTCGGTCATTTGATACATATACATTTTTGACGATGCTGCGAAGCAGCTCGTCAAAGTTATCATACCATTAACAAATTCTTCACAATGGCGACCTATGTTAAAGACCGAGCCAGCCCGATTGAGATAGCTCGATTTTTCTAATCGGCATAACTCGCTGATTATCATTGATAAAGGTATAGGAAGCTCAGCTATAAATAGGACAGCATATTCTGGGGAAAAAGATTTAATAATAGTTTGAAAACGTTAATTTTAAATCAATTATATTTAATCCATTATATGTTTATAGATCAATGAAATAACTATGGATTTTCTGAATTGTATTTTACATTTGTCGTGATTCAGTAAATAAATTGCGAATTAAAATGTGTATAATTAACTTTCAATGCGATCATGAGTTCAAAGAAAACGAATTATTTCGAACCTGCCACTTGTAAACGTTGTAGCGACTATGGTATACAAAAGCATATTAATAGCCGAATGACATCTGTGAAACTCGCTCTTATGCGTGCTTTCACATTTTGAATATTTAATAAACTTTTCAAACAGAAATTACAGAGCCACATCAGTACACATACTATGGTTGATTATTCATTCGTTTGTTGGATATTCTTTGCTGTTTAAAACACATAATGTATTAGGTCATATCTCCGAGATTAAGTTAACCTTACCATGTGTTCATGGGCGAACTCACCTCTTCAATTGCTCTTACGACTATGTGCTCATACCTACTTTCGGGAATCATCATGAAATTATTGCCGTTCTTAACATACAACATGCCTAAGCTTATTGGATTAGAGAAAAAACAATAATCAAAAGAGAACAATTATATGTTCATGCACATTGGCATGTGAAATCACGTCCGTACACATAACATCATTAACTTAGGAAAGGAAAATACAAAATATAAAGTTTGGTATGATATACATGTGAAATTAAAGAGCATGGTGTAATTAAAGAGCATGTCAAGTTTTGAATTTATATGCTGAAACGTAATGTTAGAACCCACAAACGTTTTACTGTAACAGAACGTTTTTGGAGATGAGTGGTTCAGAAAATACACGTCGAATATCTTTTTCTACCTTGTTATATTTGATCGAGAATGTAACCCGCCTTCCAGTTTCGCTGAATGGATCAAGTTCCCCAAGGGTACTACTTCCCCGTACCCCCAATTTTATTTCGTACCCTACATTTTTCGTACACAATTTTTTTCGTACCCATTTTTTTCGTACCCTAATTTTTGCTCGTACCCACTTTTTATTTCGTACCCAATTTTTTATCCTACCCAATTTTTTTTTCGTAACCAAATCTTTTGTCGTACCCAATTTTGTTTTGGCATAATTTTCGTACCCACAATTTTAGTACCCTTTTTTTCCTACCCAAAATTTTCGTACCCACATACACAATTGTGGTGATGTAGATAAACTTAAATAGATGCTTTTATATCAATCCTCTTCAAAAGCATCGTCACACCAGTACTGTCAGTACTTTGATTTGTTATTGAAGTCGGTCATTAAGTAAGCGATAACCTTAGATTGACGAGGAATCACAGTTTAACAATAAACGTACTATAAAACGGACATGATCATCACACCTTCTTTACTGTAAACAATTAGTGGAAACATACTGTAAACAAGAGCCAAATAAAGCTTGAATTATATATATATATATATATATATATATATATATATATATATTTATTTATTTATTTATTTATTAATATATATATATATATATATATATATATATATATATATATATTAATATTATTCAAGCTTTATTCCATAAGGGGATAATATACTTAGTTTGACACATACAAACATTGTATTTGTGTTATCTGTAACATTTTTAAATAAAGTTTCCATTGTAACAGAAATTTGAAATGTGATTTTTTTTTCCAAATAATTGATTATTTTTCTGTCGGATTTATTTTATCATGCAAAAAGAACAATTGCATATGTATATTGTGTTTATTTGAATATTCAAATTAAATGTTCATCTTCTGAAACTTTCTTCAGTATAGCGTTGATAATTATACTACAGCATTTCATTACAGTAAATGCACACACACACACATACCATACTTACTTAAGGTGTTTCACTTCAATTTTTATCATTTGCGTAATATGCGCACTATTACCATTGCAAATTAAGTTAAACATGCCTAACATTTGTATACACCCACAATAAGCATGTTTCACAATTTAAAATGGAAACTTATAAATAAAAGGACCATACAAAACTACCTTGGTCTTTGGCTGTTTATGAAGTATTGCATCGTTTTTCGTACATTGTATGTTTATAATATGAACATGAAATTCAGATCTTATTGTTTTACATCATTGGCATTGAACATGACCAATACAAATTATAAACTTATAACAAAAGAAACAACTTTCCCGATATAAAAATATATTGAACAATCGTTCAAAATATTACACACAATTTATTAACTCAATGCACAACTAAAACACTACAGCCCAAGTCATTCTCGGTTATATAAATATAAAACTGTGTTTACATTATAAATGATATAATATTACAAAGTTATAACAAAAAATGAATAAAATAAAAAAACCAGTACCAGCACGTTCTTTTGTTTATTAATAATATTATTTTTTTTAATACCAAACATGCTTTGTCCTAGCCTTCATCAGTAGTAAACAATAATAACAATATATTCAAGCTTGGTCCAAATAGTTATACAGAACATAACAAAGATATTTAAACATTTTAAAACATTATACTAATTTACAGCTAATCATAATGACATTCACTTCATAATTGTGACATATATTGTGAAATATGTTGTTTGACAGACGATAAGATTTTTATAAATGATTAAACCTGAAAGAACCCCTTTTTTTAAATCATGGGTAATGCTTTGCATATACCGTTCCAAGGTGGTGACCCCAGCTTTATTCGTCTATGTGTGTATGTTGTTTCGAATTGTGCTGTTTCGTACTGTTTTGGCAATTTGTCACTTCCCTTAATTGAAAGACCAACAAATTGTAAATAATGAGATTGCAATACTGCTCCATGAGCTGGAGTTTCACTTCTTTATAAGCTTTGCTTAATTGTACGCACATTCATTCATATTTGCACGACAATTCCTCAAATTTCAATCCGTTCTAAGTAGAAATAAAGCCTGAGAGGATGATATCACATTAATAGTATTATAAGTAAGTTACTAATTATTCATCATTTATGTTAAAAATTGCGTGTTCAATCTTCTTACAAATACAACACCAGGGGCGTAGCTAGATGAAAGAAAATGAAGTGTACGCAGCTTCCAATTTCTACGGCATTGGCGAGGTGCGAAGCGCCTAGACGGGGGAGGGTGTGGGATGGGGGTAATCCCCATCTCACAAGGGAGCATGGGGGATCTCTCCTTAAAAATAAATAAATTGAAGACTCATTTTGGTTGCAATTTACTCGTTTTTTATTACAAATTTTGAAGTCGCAGAGACCCAGTCAGATTTCTTTGATTTATTGATTGGATAGTGCAAAACGCCATTTTCAACAGTATTTCAGTTTAATGCGGGGGTCTGTTCAACTGATATCTCCTCGGGTACTATGCGACAATATTTTAAGCATTTGGCCGCTTTCCCCACAAGAACAGTGGTGGCTTAGCAATACATAATTATTTATACCCCGCGTTACATCGTATAGCGGATTACTTTTGTCCTGACGGACATGAGAAAACAAACCGGTTTTGCAAGTTTGTTTGTGCATGGCTATTTTTAGAAATAAATAGCGTTCGATTTCAGTTCTAGCGAAGGCGTCTACGTGGCAACATCGTTAACCGAAAATGGAGGAGCACATCAATATTATTAGCGATATCGTTGATGAAAAGTTGAAAGCTTTTTTAGCAGAGCCCAAGAATTCGCTGCTTCATGACATGGAACGCATTGTTGAAAAGATAAGTGCAAAAACTAACGTTACTCAATTAAATCAAATTTCGAGCTTAGTTTCTGGCGTACCATCATTAAAAACAAATCAAATGAAGAACAATTTAAGCACAATGCGCAAGTAAATTTTGCGCTAGATAAAGTAGAACATTTGTTGGAAAATCGAAATTTCGAAGAAACGCGACACAAAGTCGCAGAAGGTCAGTATTTGACGAAAATGTATATCCTACTTACCTGGAGAAAATTTCAATACTTTTTTGCGTTGTATACATAACATATATTTATGTATAACCGTTTGACGAGTCTAGTGCGATTTATTTGTTTTTGCAGTAAAAGCACTGGTTGTTCACCGCCAAAAATTAATAAGATTGGCTGATGAATCAGAGTTATGTTGGAGATTCGTGAGCAAATACGAGTCTAACCCGCTAGCATCTGACTCCGAAGACGAAAAGCGGATGTACAGTACAGAGGCGCTGGCAAACAAGAAGCTGAAAGCGGAGAGATAACAAAAATCCCGAGGCGCGCGCAACTGGCCATACCGGAAGCCGATAGTTGCAACCAACAATACAACCCTAGGGGTGCCTACGAAACAGTCATTGAGGCGCCCAGGGCTATGTTTCGCTTGTGGAAAGCCGGGTCATTGGAAAGGGGCAGCTGAATGTTCAGCAAGCAGCTCAAACAATAAGATAAGTATTTTTATGTTTGAGACACCGCTACACAAAAGATTGGTAGTTCCGATTCCGTCGGAAAACGGTAACGTACTTAAAGTTGTAAAAACTAGTATGAGTGAAAGGATCCTATTATAGAGATTGATACCGGAAGTTCGCCGGTAGGTAGACTGAAAGCACACGTGGCAAAGTGGCAAGAAGCTACCGATAGTAAGTACATTTTAGATGTAGTAAATGACGGATACAAGGTTCCTTTTAAAACTGTTCCCGAACATTCTCAGATGAGAAACAATTACTCTGCGAGAGAAAATTCAATATTTGTAGAAAGCGAAATAAAAGCTTTATTAGAGAAAGGTATTGTTTCGAAATGTAACGATATTCCACATATTGTTAATCCGCTTACAGTAGCGTTCAATAAGGAAGGGAAACCACGATTAGTTCTAGAATGTAGGTAGATTAATCCACACGTGCACCAGTTTAAAGTAAAATTTGAAGATATTAAAGTTGCTGAAGCTTTGTTTGATCAAAATTCCTTTTTATTTTATTTTCGATATAAAAGGAGCATATCATCACATTGATATATTCAATGAACATAGAACATATTTAGGATTTAGCTATCAAGACAATAATGAACAGTGTTGTTATATGTTTAATTCGCTTCCATTAGGCATACAAACAGCCGGTCATATTTGTACTAAACTTCTTAGAGTTGTAGTAGCATTCCTTAGATCAAACGGACTGAAAATAGTTATGTTTTTGGATGATGGTATTGGTGGAAATGTAGAATATGATAGAGCATTATGTGCTAGTGAATTTACAAGAAATAACCTGGTAGAGTTTGGATTTGTATCGGCCGAAGATAAATGTAATTGGATTTCTTCTCAGAGAGTAGAATGGTTAGGGCATGTGCTTGATATGCAAACAAATCGGTTGTTCATTACTGAAAACAGAGTGACTAGACTAGAGAAAAGTATTGATTCGATGATCTATCAAACTCATCAAACGAGCGAAAAAATATTGCCTGTAAGATTCGTAGCTAGCATTGTAGGGCAGATCATTTCCCTTCAGAGTGTTATTGGAAATAAAGTTAGGTTGCTAACAAGACATTTATACAATTGCATAAATACCAGGGCTAGTTTGAGAGCTCCCGTTATTGTGACAGAGCAAGCTATTTCCGAAATTACGTTCTGGAAAGAAAATGCTAGGAAATCAAATAGCAGTGGAAAATATTTCAAACACAATCATAATAGCAGTGGAAAATATTTCAAACACAATCAAGTGTGTTTGTTTAATATATTTGCTGATTCAAGTAGCACAGGTTATGGAGGTTTTATAGAAAGTTGTTTTCATGTTGATAGGCAAAATGATAGTCTAGTTTACGATCTTCATGGAAATCAAAGAGCAAATTTAAACAGCAATTTGTTTAATGCACTTGACGAACAGAGAAAAGTAACGGACGTACGGTCTCTGAGAAAAGGTATGTGATCGCTCCCGGAAGTGAGCAGTAAGAGTAAGCTATGGTCCCCGGAAGTAGACATAGATCCCAGTAGATTGCTCCCGGAAGTGAGCAGAGAGAGTATGCTATGGTCCCCGGAAGTGGACATAGAGCCTATGCTATGGTCCCCGGAAGTGGACATAGAGTCCAGTAGATTGCTTCCAAAAGTGAGCAGATCTTGTATGCTATGGTCACCGAAAGTGGACATAGAGCCTAAACTATGGTCCCCGGAAGTGGACATAGAGCCCAATTGATTGCTCCCGGAAGTGAGCAGATCTTGTATGTTATGGTCCCCGGAAGTGGACATAGAGCCCAGTAGATTGCTCCCGGAAGTGAGCAGAGAGAGTATGCTATGGTCCCCGGAAGTGGACATAGAGCCTATGCTATGGTCCCCGGAAGTGGACATAGAGTCCAGTAGATTGCTTCCAAAAGTGAGCAGATCTTGTATGCTATGGTCACCGAAAGTGGACATAGAGCCTAAACTATGGTCCCCGGAAGTGGACATAGAGCCCAATTGATTGCTCCCGGAAGTGAGCAGATCTTGTATGTTATGGTCCCCGGAAGTGGACATAGAGCCCAGTAGATCGCTCCTGAAGTAAGCAAAAAAGGTATGCTATGGTTTCCGGAAGTGGACTTAGAGTCTATTAGATTGCTCCCGGAAGTGAGCAGAAAAGGTATGTTTTGGTCCCCGGAAGTGGACATAGATTCCGTAATATGCCTCTCGGAAGTGAGCAAAAAGGTATGATTTTGTCCACGGAAGTGGAGATGGATTGTAGATTTTATGGTAACTCGGCGGAAGGTGACGAGTGTAATCCTTTTTGTATAAAGGAAGATGATAATACAGTAAAAGATTTAGAAGTAATTGGCATATGGTCTGATATAGAACAGACAAGCAGCTACACTTGGCGAGAAGCGGAAGCAGTTAACAGAATAGTAAAAACTTTTGGTAATGCTTTACAAAATTCGTACATTAAAGTGTATTCAGACAATAAAAATGTAAAATCAATATTACAGAATGGTGGTCGAAAAAATGATATTCATGAAGTAGCTTTAGATTTTAATGTTTTGTGATAACAATAAAATAACAGTATGCACGGAATGGATTCCAAGAGCAAACAATGAAAAGAAACTATTTAAGTAGATGTTTTGATTCAGATGACTGGCAGATAAAGCCATGCTATTTTATAGCTTTAGAAACCACATGGGGTAAACATTCAGTTGATAGATTCGCATCGCATTTAAATAATAAATGCAGAAGGTTTAATTCCCGATGGTGGGTTCCAAGAACAGAGGCAGTGGACGCCTTAGTTCAATATTGGGGAAATGATGTAAACTGGTTAGTTCCGCCACTTAGATTGGTTCCGAACTGCATCGCTAAGATGATAGCGGAGAAAGCAAAATGCAACCTTGTTATCCAAAAATGGGTTAGTTCGCCTTATTGGCCAACGCTGATTTCGTCCGACAGCATTTTTAGAGATTTTGTAAAAGATTTAAAAAAAACGGTTGTTTTGGTAATAGATTATCATTTGATATGATAGCATTAAGATGCATACCATAATTCTTGTATTGATGTATATATTTCACATATGTTTAACAGGTATTGGTTTGATAGAAACTCTGAATGAGCGATTATAGGACGCGGGTTTACATGGGCAACACAGAGATCAAATGGCGGACAGAATGGTTGGATATTTGATGCAATCGAAAGCTGACAATACGGTGAGTAATATAATTCTTCATTTGAATATTTCAAAACATATTGTGAGGATAAGTCGTTAGTTGCAATGCCTTACCTATATCAGAAGATATGTACATGACTCAATTGATGGATCAAGGAAAATCTAACAACGTAGTTTCATCTGTGTTCTACCGTATCAAATGGGTTCATTCCATAAATGGTGTAAATGATCCAACGGAAAACAATATTGTTAAACAATTATAAGAAGCTTCAAAACGTGTTTGTTCAAAACCAGTTCAAAAGAAAGATGTACTTTCTTCAGAAATGATACAGTCATTATGTTTGATGTATAAAGATTCTACTGATGTTATTGATGTAAGAGATTTAGCTTTGATCATGTTAGGATATGCTGGTTTCATGTGTATGGACGAAGTAAGTGAACTTCGTTGTAAAAATCTGATCATTTAATTATTAATGTGCGCCATAGCAAAACTGACATTTATAGAAATGGTTCGGAGATTATTATCGCAAAAGGTACAACTACAGCATGCCCATATGGCATTTTAGCAAAATATATGTCGTTAGCAAAATTAAGAGATAATTCAAACGATTTTTTGTTCAAACCAGCTTTTTGTTCTAAAACTGCATCCGCTTTAATTAAGAAAGACATGAATTTAAGTTACACAAGAGCAAGAGAATGCATTGTTAAAAAATTGAAATTAGTTGGTCCCGGACTTAACCTTGGTACACACTCTCTACGAGCTAGTGGAGTCACTAATGTGGCCAACGCTTCGAGCGTTTCTGAAAGACGTCTTAAGAGGCATGGGAGATGGAAAACTGACTTAGCAAAAGACGGTTATGTTAAAGATTCTTTAGATAAAAGATTATCAGTTACAAAAACTTTAAACTTGTAACGTGCAAGAGATTAAAAACGCGTGTACATTTGCATGCTTCTAATGAAACCATGTGTATGAATTTGAATTTGATGTTAATTCTACTATACTTTGTATGGTCTATATGCGTATCTCACAAATCGCACAACATAGTTGTTGTTTATGTTTTTTTGAAGCAAAGTTAGGACTTATTAGTACTCCGCGATACATCGTAAAGCGGAGTACGTTTGTCCTGACGGACATGAGAAAACAAACCGGTTTTGCAAGTCTGTTTGTTCATGGCTATTTATAGAAATAAATAGCGTTCGATTTCAGTTCTAGAGAAGGCGTCTACGTGGCAACATCAAATTCAAATTCATGTTGTTGTATATAAGATTATATGTGTATATTTATGCATACGATTAATTTGTTTTACGAATATTCTTGGATGAAGGCCGTCCTTTCTATATTCCGAAGAATGTACTAAGTGCATGGCTACGGTTCACACGTTTCTTCCTTGGTTGGGTGTTCCCACCATAGAAAAGTAATGGGAGTTGTTCGTGGGCGACTAGCATTCTTGTGATGAATATAAGGTTTAATCCGTAGTAAATCGAAAAAGAAAAGTACTTTTTGGTAATGAGGTTCAATTTTGTAAAGTTATTTTTAAGTTTGAACCAGGCAAAATTTACTTAAAAATTACTACAGATTTTACCTGAGCATACACTTATGCACAGAATACAAATATGTGCATGAATTATACTTGTTAGTATAGATTAGAAGTGTTGTACCTGCTTTATTAAAAGCAAGTGTGTATTGAATCTCTGTGAACATGTTGCCACAATATATGCATCTCTCCCAAATCGCACAACAAAGTTGTTGTTTATGTTTGTTAGAAGCAAAGTTAGGACTGACATAAAACGTCGGAAAGAAAAATTGCAGAGCCGGAAACTCGATCTTCCGTACCCTTGTTTACAATCGGTTAAAAATGGTGTATCGCTACCGTCTGTGCTATTGTGTCAAAATTTCAATGACGACTCGATCGCAACTTATTAATCTCACCATCAATTAGATTTTTTAATACGCAATATTGTAGACATTTATTTTAAACAATTGTGTTCTCCCAAACAACAATATTACATAGAATGAAACAAGTAGAAAACATTGTGGAAAAGGAATGAACGATCGTAATAATATTAAAATCTAAGATTCTGATGCTATCACGGCAATTTTATCTTGTTTCACAATCTTTTGTAAAGCTAATTGAATGAAATTGTTTCAGTCGGATCAGTCCTGAAAAAGCAATGCCCATTTGCTTTGTTTTCGTGTAAATATGTCCAAAACAGTTTCTGCAGATATTTCTTTTTCCCCATACATGTTGAGCAAACCTAATCCGGACATTCTCACTGTTATTATTATGTTCCTAAGGTCTGTTTTTACCCTTGCTGAATTAACGTTCAGCTGTAGCGGTTGACACGGGCATCCAACCATATACATTAAGTATAGCAAAGATCTCTGGGTAAATGTGTTCGTTCATTGAATTCAGAGTCTCTTGAAGATCTGCCTTGGGATTGCCCTGTCCCGTCCATTTTGTCCTCCGTCTTCTGATCTCGGACGGGAACTCGTCTCTCGTTACCGAAAGTTCTTCTTGATATGCCTGGAAAATCTCCTCACCGACCTCGTGTATTTTGTCAACGGCTTTCTTTGGGAGCAAATGTTGAGCTATGTACCGGGACTCAGATGCCAGGAGTCTTGTTTCTAATTCCGACATCAGGTGGTCAACGATTGGATGTACATATTTAGCTTCCAATAACCAGATGGGATGGCTGCTGGAACATTCGACCAAATATTGTCTGAAATGTGGTGTCTGCGTTACATTTCTATTAAGTGTACGCACAATGCGTTATAGAGTAACTTCGATTTTTAAATGTGTACGCAACTGCGTTTGTGCATACGGGTTGCAACGCCCCTGGCTTTGTATCATAACTAGTATAATTTTCGTTTTGATAAATTATCGCCTCAGTCTATGTAGTTATTATTTTAAGCTATGACATTAATTTTCTTTTATATTTATTTTCCTTGTATATTACAGTCTCATAAACAACCATGCTATGTAATATGGATTTTAACACCCAATATTGCTGCTTCTTTCTGTATTTGCACGATGATGATCTGAAATATTAACTATATGATGCTATCATTTTAAATCTTTGTGTAAGAAGAAGGGATTTAGTTGACACATGTTTGTAATTTAATTGTATCGCTTAATTTCATTCCATCGTTCCTCAAAAGGTGTAGCTCTGTTGTCTGATCTCTTTATCTTCTATTCAGTAATTAAATGGTAACTACATTTAATGCGTTTTAATTCCCTTTATTATTGTTTAATTTGAGTTGAAATGCTATGAGGTTAAATTTCATTTACACTTATATGTATCATGAATATTGCTGGGTCAAGTGTGAGGTTAAGTGTTCTAAAACTGGTTTAAACATCAAGTGCTTTGTATTGACCGTTGTAAGGCGGTGACCCCATCTTTATTCTACTATGTGGGTATGTTGTTTCGTATTGTGCCGTACTGTTTTGACAATTGGTCACTTGCCATAAATAAAGGACCACGAAATTATGTATAATAAGAACGCAATACTGCTGGAGCAGCTGGAGTTTCACTTCTTTATATTCAAGTTAAAAATAATCAAAGTTAGTTACATAATGACCAATATCCCCAGTTATGATTTCTGGTTATTCTTCATGGATCATCGCATGTTCATCGTTATTCCGTGATTATAGTTCACTATGCATAATGTATTTGTATATACACATTGAAATGACTATATTTCATGCGCTTAAATAAATGAGTAACTTACCAAGGGTTTCTTGCTCATCGTATATATGTAAATATTGTCATTTGTATAAAGAGCAAACTTATGTATTTTCTGTAATTAATTATTAATTAATTATTGCAGTTTCAAAAATGGTAATTCACTGTTGTCATTTATTTGTACAAAACATTATCATTATTAATATATTTTTTTATTTCATGCAATAAAAAAACAGTATGCATGACATGTTTGTATTTTTTATTTTACAATTTGAAATAGGGTTTATATGAAATATTATGCGATTGTCACCTTTCAAATATATTATATTGGTATTTACATTTTTTTTAATTTGTTGAATTGTATACATGTTAAGATAAATAAAGTGGTTATATAAAACATAATTATTATTCGCATTGAGCTATATTTGTACCAGTGGATGCAAGGTTAAAAACAATGTCTCAATTTCCTCGACAATTGAATGTAAACTACCACCGGACCTCAAGTTTACTTGTTTTGTTCAGACAAAGCACACCATACTAATCAAGTTTTTTGTGTTAAACCATTACCAGTTTTTCGTCTGTAGAGGGATATAATCATAGTTATGTGATGAATATTCGCTGATCCAAATGTATGGTCATCTTTTAGAAGAAAAAAAATAACGATATTTTGGTGCATCTGTTTTTAATGGAATTATAACATTTGTATATAAAGAAAACTAATAAGTTTTCTGTTTTTAAATTTTCATTAATTATTGCAGTTTTAAAGGACACATTTACTGTTGTCATTCATGTGTACAAAACAGTTTCATTATAAACATCTTTTATATCTCATGCAATTAAGAAAAAGCATTCCATAAGTTAAATTCTCATAATAATTTAATGGAAAATACGATGGCAGAATAACATAAACTGAACATATTATAAACATGCAATATGATTTTGCCATTAGGAATACCGTTTATATGTCATTATTTTCAGTAAAATAAATTAAACAACTAGTATGATGACATCAGTGAATTACAATTTAAGGGAGAGCAATGTGATATGCTAAAAAATGAAAGCGCCGTTTTCTACCTTGTTTAAGAATAACTGGATGTACCTCTCATTTAAGCAATTAATTTCATACGTTATATCAACAATATCAAAAAGTATACTCCGTTACTTACCAAGGACATGTAAGTATAAATAAATAAGAAATTAAATTTATTATCGAAACAAAGTATTATAGAAGTTTATATTGATATTTGTATTTGAAAATGCCCTACCACTCATCGGAAATAATGCACCAGGATGGAAGTTAACCCAATCTGACTCCACCCTTTTATTAAAACCTTTGTCCGAAACTTTTTTCAGCCTAAAGGCAGGCGACGGGTGGTTAGCCTAAACTGGGTATCTACCCGGGAATAAATGGTTTTCTCTTCAAATTTACCATCAAAATACACACCAATCTACTCGAAATAACGCACTCGATATAATGTGTTCAATCCTTGAACCCGCGAACTAACTTTAATCTTAGCCTGAAACTAGGTTAGCTCCACACGCAGACGACGGTTGGTCAATTTGCATGAGGGCGTTACTGGGAAATAACTTCGTTCAAAAAAGGGCTTTTAAAGTTACCGACCAATAAACTTAGCATGCAGTTGGTCCGTAAATATTCATTGTTTTTAAACAAAAATATTTGCTGCAAACGCATATTCGATTGAAACTTGTTTATTTAAACAACAAAGAGCTTGTGAAATAGAAAAAATAAACATATATTTGCATTTATTTTTGTTTCCTTGTCGATTACATTTTAATCAAGAGAAACTCGTGTGCGGGTAGTTATCAAACGGGTATTTATCACTGTCATCATAAGTATCAGATTCAGCATCAGTATCATCCGTATCATCCTCGTCATCATCAACATACCATTTGCATGTTTTTGTATGCTAAACAATCGATATTTCTATGTTGACATATATGCATTTGTCAAAAAATTATCAGGGAGCAGTCGATTATTATTTATTACGACTTGTACATTGTGTTGTAGTATTATATGTTCTATTTTAAATGGTATTTGCATGCTGCTTCAAATTCATGGAGTCATTCACATATATTGCCAGGTTGGTAAGTTCTGTAAAGCTTTCAAGAAAAACTGCAACATTTCCTCATGTTAATGCTTACAATTAAAACGTTAACATTCTTCTTCCAAAATTTTTAGAAGCACATAATTCAAAGACTGGTGAGATCAATTGAATGGATCACTTTTTAAAAATTGAACAGCTAGTTTGTCTGGGTCAATTAAAAAAATAAAATTGTTTGCCATTGTTGAGTAGAAATTTTGATAAAAACGTTCCAAATGCAATGCTCCATCAATCATCGCTTTATCTGCTTTTACATATAGTTATAGATATTTTATGCAGCTGACTTTTGGTGGTGATTTTTTAGCGATTGCATGATATCGTTCGTTAGCCGGTTCGTCAGATTAAACATTGCACTCAATTATTTAGCTACTTGAACCGTTTTTGCCGATTACGATTCCTATTAAAATCATGTTTCCATATCAAATGGTGTGACTGTCCTGGTGGTTTTGTTGGAATTGTTAATTTGTGTTGAGCTCAAGACTTACATGGACTTTCAAAAACTTATAAGTGATACTTGTATTTTAAATAAATGTGTTTTTGACAAAGTCTAAATGGCCGACTGACGGCCATTGTACAATTAAGTATGTTTTCAGCTTGAATTCACTTCATATAACATTAACATTCAAATACGGTACTATGTATGTGCAGGTTTAAAAAAATTCAGTAAGAAGAAAATGTAGTTAAATAAAATCAGAAAGCTAAACATTGAAAAAAAAATACATTGAGTTGCATAAAGTGTGTACTGTGGAAGGTCTTTTTTTAAATATCACTTTAAATAATTAACATTTAGTCTCCTTATATTTATGAAGGAAGATTTGTAGATCAAGTGTTTCAATTCAGGGAAATGTCTCAGCAATCGATGTGAGCTGTGAGTGTTCTCGTTAAAAAGAAAGATTTTAGGCGGCTGCCCTATTCATAATCTTAGGTCTAGTGCAAAGAAATCATGTCTGAAGCACATACTCAACTTAACAATACCATCATATAATTACGTTCCAACTAACGTGTTACGTTTTTAAAACCAATTGTTTAGTTAAAGAGGGCTTTTGGAAGATTTAAGTTGTACACTTATGATCGAAAGTTTGGAACACTCTTAACAAAATACAATTCATTTTAAAAGAATACCGATCTAACTACCAAAGCTTTAACATCAATACAGCCACTTACAAAAGCTTAAGAACTAGGATCGGTGTTGTTTTAACACCCATCCCCCTCCCCACAATACTTGGCTTCATTTTCACACATATTATGACCGTATTAAAGTGATTTAGGAGGCGTACTGCGAGTTGCATGTTATTTAATGTGTTAATTTTAATGTCAATCCGAGTTTAACTTGAATCGATGTTTATACAACAAAATAATGCTCGCTTTAAAGCTTCTTTCGAGGCAAGTATGTTGTTTTTGATATCTTATTAGATCAGCAACTTCCGACCTTTTTTAATCTTGACATTGAACTGATACTTCACATATGACTTTTGGGCCATACTATGATGTCACGGACCAAGTGACGATAGTCTTATTTTATTAATAATGAGCAATGAAAAGGCATGCGTGTCAACCGTTTCGGTGGCATTTGCAACGATTTGTGATAAACATTCAGTTGGTGATATCTCGTATTTAAGGCTACAATATTGCTACAGTCACTTGGGCAAATGTATTGCTGAAAACTAATTTGGTGATTAAGAAGGCGTATTGCGAGTTGCCTGTCATTGCATTTTTAAATGTCATCCGAGTTTACCCCGCATCAACCTGTTTTATACAACTAAATAATGCTCTCTTTAAAGCTTGTGTAAGCGTAATTAGTTTTTTTTTTGATATCTTATTAGATCAACAACTTCCGACCTTATTGTTACCTTGACATTGAACTTATACTTCACACATGTCTTTAAGCCATACTGAGATGTCACGGACCAAGTAACAATAGTCGTATACTTGATACTACTGTTTTACACATAGAGTACAATTAAACATTTGAATTTCCTACGACTATGATATAGTACATATCAGTGATGCTAATCAGTTCACTTAAAGCCTGGTCTGAGGTGATATGAGTTTTAGCTACATTTTACAATTTTGGCAATCGTAACAATTTTTCATTTGAGTAGTTTAAAATTCGTGTTTTTAAGAGTTTTTTTTAATAAAGTTAAGATTAGCACTACTGATATGGCTTTAGTTATCTGTACATTTGTTGCATTTTTTAGTGCATTACATATATACTCTCTTCAGTAATTCAGTAATAATGTTGTTTAAATGTCAGATACATCTACATATATTAAGATGAAAACATTTATATTACATACATAGGTTAAAGGTTGTTGATCTACCAATACACTAGGTTACCAACAAGACAATTGAATCAACACATACTCATTTTTAACCAAAGTGGTCAACCACTGGCTTTGTCACTGAATAAAACGTAATTCATTATAGCTCGATAAACCCTCTACTGCCATTACTAACTTATGTTCAACAGCCACATATCTACAAACACTCACTCACTCACTCACTCGTATGCATATCACCTACCTAATCCCCACTCATACCACTCTTATTTACACAATCACACTCACTCATTCACTCACGGAATACATGTTATATGTTTTACCATACATGTGTTCTTTGTATCATATTGGATTTTTTATAGTCTCTTACAATTCAAATTTGAATGGCCATTTACAGATTTTGCTCAACATTTGTTTTAATATCTTGTTTATAATATGTTGTACATGTAAATGGATGAGACTGCTGCATAATAAAATAATATATATATAATTTTTGAATATTTAGGAATAAAAGGAGTGCGTGACAACCGTTTTGCAGGCATTTGCAACGATTTGTGATAAATATTCAGTTGGTGATATCTCGTATTTGAGACTACAATATTACTACAGAACGAAGGGAAAATATACCTTAATGGGTATAAAACATTCAACGTACCATTTTACAATAATGAATAAGATGAAAGTACTACATTTATAAACGCAGCGAAAACTGAAGAAGGCGAACAGATTC
The DNA here is from genome assembly GCF_020536995.1 of Dreissena polymorpha. NCBI lineage: Eukaryota > Metazoa > Mollusca > Bivalvia > Myida > Dreissenidae > Dreissena > Dreissena polymorpha. The sequence goes on along the minus strand of NC_068355.1, from coordinate 54,338,879 downwards.
GAAACTCTTACAATTATATGGGTTACCATTCATTCATGCTTTAACAGCAAAAAAATAGTTAAACATTCTGATATAACAATCAAGACCATTCATGGAAAAAATTCACGCATATAATACCTGTTATGAAAACGGACCTTGTTAATTTATTGTATCCAATTAAAAAATTCAAACATGTCTGTTTCTTCATATGTTTAATTTGATAACAAAATATACCCCAAACCCATTTTAACAAAGTGTTATTGTCTACTGTTTGTGAGTAACCTTTGTTGGGCCAAGAATTAAATGATCAAAAGTGACACTCTAAATATTGTATGCCCCTAAGTGATATAATTTTGAAACATTACTGAGTTTTTAACAAAATATTGACAATAAGGGTCATCGATAATCTAAAAGAATTTTAAAGCTGGGCTGATGTGCCCAACGCATCATTAAGTGTAATTAAATGTTGTTGTTGCGTTTCAGATTCATCAGCAATATCGTCGTCAATTTTATCCATCGTCATTGTTGTCTGCATAATGAAAATGATTATGATGGTGAAAATGATGATGATTATGATGATGATATTTGAGATGATTACGATGATAAAGATTAAAATGTTCACACTAAGAATTGGTATGCACTAATTGGGATCTGCCTCTTTGAAAATGTTGTTTTTGTACTACTCTGCAGCGTAGTTGTACAAAGTATGGTTCCCTCATGAGGTATTCCCCCGAATTTCCAATTTAAAAAGTCTTATTGTTAATGAGAATTGTTCTATTGTTAATGAGAATTGTTCACTTGAAACTAAGTGATGTCTTAAGTACATAACACAACTAAACAATACCATCAATTTGTGTATGTACTTTAAATACTTTTATACAGAGACAATCCGTCTCTGCCTAAGAGTTTGTTTTAGAAGATTCAGTGATTACACTTATCTTTAATTATTGTAAAACACTTTTGAACGCTTCGAAACACGATTGACCTGGACATTTGTAATAATATATTTATACAGTCTTATGCTATCAAACGTACATTATCTAGATGTAACTGTTTCTTTGAATGGTATTTACTTAGAAGTTTGAAATTTTATCATACTAAAACGTTATATAATCTTCATCAGTATGTTTTGAGTCCAAAACCTTTTAGCTCACCCAATCACAAAGTGCTAATTAATAGGGAATTTTGTCGCCTGTCTGTCTGCACATGCGCTTGTGCTTCCGTTAATGTTTTTTCTTCTCACTAACTCTCCCCCTGTGCTGGTTGACAGTGTTTTTTAATTAAATTCTACGCCATTAACTTTGTGTGACCCTCTTTCAGTTTTAAAATCGTTACGGGCCATTGTATATGTATAAATGTATGCATGTCACCGGAACTAAATATAGTTCTTAGTACTGAAAAATATAAACACTTTTTGTCAGAAACAAAAAGGCCACGGATTATATCTGTGGTGTGTTTTATTGTTTTGTGGTTCTATAATGAGTATTACATATCATGTCCCTAGCGTCAAAACTAGCTAAGCTCCAATGGTCAAATGATTCATATACATGTAGACATGTATAGTAGATCCGAAAAAATAACCTATCAACCAGTATGGCATTAGTGATGTATTGAGGTCATCATTTGATGACGTTCAATTGAACGAATGATAATGGCGACTCAAATTCGTTAAGCTCCAGGGTATAGCCGCGATTTGTGGGCCATGAAAAGTGGCCCAACACTTGTGCTGAAATTTGACGTGTATATGGACCAGAATGTGATCTACCTGTTGCCGTATTCGTTATGTTTGGGGAAAATCTAGTTTGTGATTAAATCGCGAAAATGTGGTGTTTTTATTATAAAACGAGTTCCCGCCGGAAGAGTTAAAAGCGTTAATAGCAACCCAAAGACAATTCACCCCCAGGAGACAATTCACGCGTTAGACACTTGATTTTAAATAATACATATTGCGATGTTATTTCCATATAAATAAATAAGTTCATTTTGCGTTTAACATACGAAGCTGAACCCGTTTAGAAAATATTTACAAAACAAACAAAAGCAAACAACCGTTAAATTTCATTGATGTTGATATGTAGCCTGATTACATATCCACTAGCGTCTATGCATATTAACACATAAAAAATAGTTCGCAAGTAAGTAACAAATAATCAAATTTAAACGTGAACAATTTAACAAAATATATAAAAGTAAGAGAACTCGATACATAAAATTACAATTTCTGCACTAAAAACACAATAACAATATTTTTACAATAAAACATTCGACACTTACATGTACTTCCAACAACACGACAAAGCGAATGTGTAGAGTAACATTTCAAACAATAAAGACAAAATGGAACTGGAGTTTAACGTAGTGCGCAAATTGGAAGTGATAAGAGTAATTTATTTTTTAACTTGTCAATCTCCTTAGTATACGTTTAGTTGTGAGATGTTAACGGTTTCCCCCAAAAACATGCCTTCGCTGCGAAGTTTGTAACGAAGCTGCTTTTGTGCAATATTCAGCGATTTTGCAAGCTGTGTGTTTGAAGTCGGAGATATATATTGCTGACATTAATGATGTTGTGTACGTTCTTGTGACCACTTATCTGCATATGATACCAGTGGGAGAGCATCCCGTATCCCATATAGTCTGCACCAGATGTTTCCTGGTCGAGTGGTTGGTAAGTTCCATCGTTATATATGCATATTACACATTTTACATTATTTGTGCTATTTTTGACACCCATTTTTTATGCTGATGAACCAACGTTCAGTGCCAGTAGTCCTACATACTGTCATTGGTTTGTGTGCTTGTTGAAAGTACATGTAGAAAGGGTTGTTTAGCTCCAATAAGCCATATTGCTATTTTTTGGATAACATTTATGGCAGTGGGCTTTTTTATCATTGTGCAGCAACCTCGACCGCCTCATTTTTTGAAAACATTAGTCGCAGACTGTTCATATTGTGGAAAAATGTTCACAGTGAGTAAACTGGGTGGTGACTGTTCAACATTGTGAAAAAATGAGTCGCGCATTGTTTAAAATTCTTAAAATATCGGACGCAAACATTAGAAATTTGTAAAAAAAGCATCTCAAAATGTTAAAAAATTGTGAAATACGAGTCGCACAATGTTGAGGGTTGTAAAAAATGAGCCTCGCAATTTAGACAATTATGGAAAAATAAGTTGCACACTGTACACGCTGGGTATGCGAATACTTTGCTAACAGATAACACTTCGATACCAGATAACAACAAAAGCCACGCGCGAGAGGTAAGTTCATCAGTTTTTTAAAGTTAAATCATAAAAAAGTTGTATCTTTTTCTATTGGAAAAAACCCATCATGGTAGATTTTTCCCATAAAAGTAGAAAATTCGGTCGGAAAACAGCATAAACTGGATGAACAGTAAACAATTCAACAAAATTAAACTACTTAGAAATATTGCAAGAAATTGTTTGTTATTCCTGCATGTAGAGTAATCACTGTGCGTCAAATACTAAAATTTTGATAGTATTCAATGAAATATAAACGAAGATAGAGTATGTTTTAACAGGTGGTATTCATGAAGTTGCTGATACTTTGATTCCCGATAAAGGGCACTTCGGATAACAGAGACTTTCAACCAATTGGGCACTCTGATAACCGATGTTTATCTTCTACATGAAGTGCATTTATGTATATTATGGCTATTCTTACCAAACATTTTGAAGTTCAAATCAATGTGCATTGTCAAGCCCGATGCATTTGGGATCTATGCATAACGTAGTTACATACACATGTTAAATATAACCAATGGCGTTGTTCGTTTACAAAAATCGTATTACTATTCATTTATATAATTAATATTATAAGTGCAAATTTTAAATAAGATTCAAATGCTTTTTTCTGAAGTAATATATTTCAAGTGAAATTGTCTAAATAATAAACTTTTTTAATTAAGAGAATTGAAAAAAGAACGGATCATGTGGATCAAAAAGACTGTGTTCAATTGACCTTATAGCAAGACTCTAGATAGGAGCAAAGGGTCTCAAAGCGGCCAATACACCTTATAAAATCCTTTGTCATTGGTGCTCATTAGAATCGCATCATGAAGACGATACTAATGCGTAGCCACACAATTTTAATGAGATTGGAAAACTCCCTTTACATGTATATTGAGCTTTACATTTCCCTTTCCCTTTTATTATCATATTCAAAAAGGACAAGAACATGTTTCGGTAAATTAAATTCGTTTTTAATTTACGTCAGTACATACATTTTTATGTATTGCCTGCATACTATAGTGCTCAGTATTCCACATCGAATTCTGCATTTCTGATTCATTAAATAGAGTGTGATATATCTGGTAAAAAGTGTCGAGTTATCTGGAATCGAAGTGCCTTTGTCTTTTAGATGATCGGTAAAAGAAGTGTCCATGAAAATTTGGCATCCGACTCTTAAAACCTTTGAATTTCCTCAAATACGTTATTCAACTAAAATTTAACATGTTGTTACATTAATGGACATACTGATCTTTTATTTCGATTTGTTGACACGTTCTTCATTTATTTCTAAGTATTTTTATTTTGTTCAAATACTTACTGATCATCGAATTCATGACGATTATCGATTAAATTTTATCTCATTTTTTATAATCTACCGTTTTTTTCACGACTTTCTTGCTCCGAAATACAAAGTACTAATCGACCTAACAATGTTACGTGTCTGAAAACCAAATGAACCGAACATAAATGCAAAAAAGCTGAAGATCAACTCTTACGCGTGGCTTTTGTTGTTATCTGGTATCGAAGTGCCATCTGTTATCAAAGTATCCGCATACCCGGCGTGCTGTTCAAAATTGTGAAAAAATGAGTTGTGACTGTTGGAAATAGTGAAAATAATTAATTGAGCAGTGTTCAAATTTGTGAAAATGAGTCTCGCACTGTTCAAATTTGTGAAAAAAAGTCGCTTACTGTTGAAAAATGTGAAAAAATGAGTTGCACACTTTTTAAAATACTGACTATTTGCATTTCAAATTCCTCTATATTTTGCAAAAACAGCTATCGCTATTTATTTATTTAACCATAATTGAGGAAAAAAACAAGTCTATTATAAAAAAAGTTTCAGTTTTATAAAAATTCGTAATTATTTTTTATTTAAAGTTGTTCACGGCCATTTCATTTGCCTATATTATAATTTTTTATAATGATATTATAAAAAGTATAAAAGTATATTTATCGTACCCAGGGTACATGTAAGTATACTTAAGAGTACCTGACGTGCATGTAAGTACATGTAGTACCTGTGCCAACAATGACCAATGGAGCCTTACTAACTGTATAGATTATATCTCACCTACTACCTTAACCTTGTTGTGTTTATCAACCTGAAATTTATGTAAAATCTAGCTTTTTTACTTTATTTTTTTATTCAATTGATTATGCAATTTTTGACTTATCTCGTGGGAAATTATTTGAATCTTTGGATTTTAATGAAGACAAGCCAAAAGTGTAATTTTATTTTACAAGGAATCTAAAATGTATTTTAATGTTGTGTGTTTGTCACGCATAATTCAATGTTTTCCAGAAAAAAAAATGAGTAGCCAGTTATATGGCCGGCAACTATGCAGTAAAACGAAAGCATTTGTGACATTTAACTTGATATATTTGGGGAAAGTAGCCGGCATCTAGACTAAATGTAACCGGTGAAATGGCCAGCTGCCTGTACTTGCAGAGAACACTGATAATGGTAATCTAAATAAAACAACTCACTGCGACTGGATTACCGCTTTGTAAAATAGTTTTTTGGGTCGTAATGGTTAGCATTAAATACAAAAGTTATTGTGTTTTAAAATTCATTTTGAGGATGGGATGAAAGAACAGAAAATGAAAGGGTATACAAGGATGAAAATTAGTGGTTTCCCGTGAGCCGGGGGCAAGTAGATTTTGGCCTGGGTAACTCAATTTCCAAAGTTGGTAGTCCGGCCGGGCCAATTGGTATTTTTAAAGCTTAAAACAATTCAGTGCAATAAAAATTTAATAATATGCATTCACTTATTATTATTTGGGCACAAACAATTGTACCGTGTGAAGACCATACATAAAATGCTGATCTTTTTCTTACTTGGTACCTGGCTACACACATTTTCAAGTCTATTTGATTAAATTTGGCATATATATTTATAAAAATGGCATTGTATGAACATGTCGTCATACTTTAAGCGACATAGAAGCATAATATGCATTCATCTATTATAATTTGAGCTCATACAATTTTACTGTGCTAGCACCATATCAAGTTGCAGATTTTTTAAATATTCCCGACATACCCACAGGCATTTTCATTGATATCTCAGAAAAAATAGACCTATATATTAAACACATGGCATCTAAAGAACATTTTATCATAGTTTAAGCAATATAGAGGCATGAAATGCATTTTTCTATTATGATATGTCCACAAATAATTTCACTAAGTGATGACCCAGCTTGAATATGAGGATTTGTTGAATATTTTATGCTAACCGACATACATTTTTAGTCGTATATCAGGAGTCAATACCTATACAATGTACATTAGTGAAAATGGTTTATTGTAGTTTCAATAATATTCTGTGTATAAATGATTTCAACATGATATAATTATAAATCATTGCTAAGAAATATGTATATATAAAACATAAATTAAAAATAGACGGTTTATTTTTGTCCCATTTATGTATATATATCTATGTATACAAAAGTCATCTTTTGTTGTAAACAGTTATGTGACCTGTGTCAGAAAACGCCCAGTACAAATAATTTGACGGAATGATTTTTTCACTTATGTGGGTGTATGTTGGCTCCACTTCACGCGATACAGTCATTGTAGTTTAATTGAAAAACGCATCTTACAATGTGAGATGAATTCTGGGTTCAAGCCCCAGCAGTGGCCTATCAAGTGTGAAAAACAGAGTCATTATGATTAAATATACACAGTTATTTCTTTAAACAATACAATTAAATATAAGGAATAATGTTAAAGGGGCATTGTTGCTTAGAAATTTTGGGGATTGTATTGTGATTTTTTGCCACCTTTGACATTGAATAACAGGGTTTATATACATCCCAAGCATAAATGCTTCCAAATTTGTAAAAAAACAAACAAGTTGAAGTTTACAGAATATTAAAAATTCGCAACTTTCTGATGTCTCAAAGTAAATGCCTAAATGGCACTTAAAGTTCACTTTTTTGTACAAAATGAATTTTGTGCTGTCCATTATCGGTTAATGTTTTACGCTTTCAGGTTCAAAAGCGCTCATTCTGTAGCTTGTTTCGACCTTAATCTATAATGCGGCCAAGTTTCAGCAGATTTGGCCCAGTGGTTCTGATTTTATATGCCGTGTCTAGCTGTTATTGAGTATTACTCACTGATTTATGCATATTAGCTAGGCTGTTTTGGGAGAAAACCTGACGTATTGTCATAGCCAGCTCATCGTGTCGTGTCGTGTCTTTTCGCCGTCCGGGCGTCCGCCATGCTAAAACCTTAACATTGACCCATTGTACCCACAATTTTCATACCCACATTTTTTTCGTAACCAAAATTTTTGTACCAACATTTGTTTTGTACCCAAAATGTTTGTTCCCACATTTTTCTTACCCAAAATTTTCGAACCCACATTTTAAGCTTGACTATTATATATGAAATATATATAGTGGATCTATCCTACTCACCCCGGCGTGGGCGTAAGCGTTCCCTTTCGCGTGCAAATGTTTAAGTTTGCATACTTCCCATTTATTTCCTGTGTCATTTAACATATTGCTTTCATATTTAGCATACTTGTTTGCCAATATGACCCCAACCTATTAACAAGAGCAGACAACTATATCAATATAAAGAAGTGAAACTCGAGCTGCTGGAGAAGTATTGAATTCTCATTGAAAACAATTAGTTGGTCCTTTATTTAAGGCAAGTGACCGATTGCCCAAACAGTACAAAACAGCACAATACAGAAAAATACAAACCAACATTAACACAAATATGAATAAAGCTGGGTCAAGCATTTTGATAGTTTTATTAATACTTTGACAAAACCATACTTACCTAAATACCACAATGGATTCAACCCAAACAATACCCCCGCCACAACCCAGAATCCCTGCCCCCTCCCCCTCCCCCCCAAAAAAAAATTAATATTTTTTTCATTTTTTTTTATTTTTGAAAGATCATCACATACATGACCACACCACACATGTCTTTTAACTACGTTTACAAACTAAAATACGTGCAAAATTGTACCAAAATGTTAAATAAGGCATAACTACGCGCAGAATTTCTACATCCATGTATGTAAACTTGTTCTTCCAAATGCTAATGTGCTGATCTGGAGCAAATTTAGTGTGTCCAGCTATCATGATGTACTCAATTTCCATATGCATATCAATGCATTAGATTATAACCATTGTAGATAATATCTTTACTCATTGTAACATTTACTTTGTAGTATCAAATTTTAGATTATTGGTAGGCATATAACACAAATGTAATACTTAGTTTTATATGAGAGAAGCAATACAACTTTCTATTTTCTCATAAGTGGCAGTCTGCCAGGTAATGATGCATTGCTACAGGCTTATTGTTCAATGAACTTGACCACATATACTTTTTCATAAAATGGTAATGTTGTTATGTGGTAGTTTTGTTTTAATCTATGATACAAACCCTTTCTTTGTCAAGTCAACTAGCAAATGCTTGCAATTTGTTTTTACCGATGGGAAACATTACTCTCTTATTTATCTTTTTTCTATAATTAAGAATCGACATGGCCTTTTTTGTTTGCAGAAATAGTGAGATTGACAAGTAGACAGTGTTGCTATGGTAGTATTTCTGATTTTGCAACCTGATATAATTTCTTACAAAATAACTTCAATAATATCAGTAGCGTCAACTTATTAACTGCAAGGCTTTCAGTACAGATGCTTCCAACCACAAGTATTTTACAAGAATTTTTCTAGTTGTTTTTGTATCACTGGTGACTTGACAAGAACATTTTATGGAAGGAGTGTCAATATGTCAAAGGAAATCTGAGAACATTTAATAATGACAAGAATAATTCGACTCATCGCCTACATTACTTTTTTCAACATGTTTACTGCCATCTGAACATTTATGTATGGTTCGGAATTGATCATAGGAATTTAATTGTAGGACAGAATTTTGACTATCACTGTAGCTGATCTATTCAACAATATAAATAATATCTTGAAAATTGTTATATTGAAAACTTACATGATAAATTGTGGTGCGTTGATTTTTTTTCGTGACATTTTTTTCTTCACTTTTTAAATGATCTAGAGTACAAGTTTTACGATTCTGCTATTGATTTGTAAACGAACCTCCCAAAATATCAGAATTACAATTCCGGGTTATTTATAATACTAATTTTAACAAATTAATACAAAACAAAGACGTGAAAACTGCCGCAAAATCAACACTTACCTTTCTTGTGATGTATCATTTCATTTAACAACCGTGTATTGAATGTACTATTTAAAGGGATCTTTTCACGCTTTGGTAAATTGACAAAATTGAAAAAAGTTGTTTCAGATTCGCAAATTTTCGTTTTAGTTATGATATTTGTGAGGAAACAGTAATACTGAACATTTACCATGGTCTAATATAGCCATTATATGCATCTTTTGACGATTTTAAAACCTAAAAATTATAAAGCGTTGCAACGCGAAACGATTGAATAATTTGGAGAGTTCTGTTTTCGTCGTTAAATTTTGTGAAACTACGAAGATTGCTTATATAAGGTATAAAATACGTCCTGTTAATGTACTCGGCGGAATAGCTCAGTAGGCTAATGCGTATTTACTTCAGGACTCCAGGGGTCACTGGTTCGAAACCTGGTCCGGGTAATGTTCTTTTCCTTTTTTTAATTTTATTCTTGATTTTTTACTGGAGCTTTTACGATCCAATCTTTACATTTATCGATATAAAGCATTTAATGAATAAGTTAAAAAATGCCAAAATCTGTGAAAAGGCACCTTTAAATTAAGCCAACGTTTTCTCTTGAAAACTTTGTCTATATCGCAGTCATAGTTTATAAATAAAGTGTTAAATGTCTGTTTAAAATTATTGCTAGTGCACGTTTTGTCTTATAATTACATATGTAAAGTAGTCAAATCGTTGTTTTCTTGGAATCGCAGCTTTAAAAACATGAGTTATCGGCACTTATCTAATTAACATGTCAATATAACGTTTTTCTATACAACGTCATTTGCGTAACAATGCCCTAAATCGCTGCGATCGTCACATAGAGAAATTAAGTGAACATATGATAATTTAATCGAAATCTCGTTCACATCCACGTTTTAAGGGAATTATTAAGATTTGTTTTTCAAATGTCACAAGATATATTTGCTAACAAAGTGTTAATGTTTTTAATAGACTTAACTTATTTGAATTGTAAGAGGAAACAAAGTTGAAAAAAGTATGTAGCCGGTATTCGAAATCGTCATGTCTTGATGTATGCGCTACAATTGCGCCAGACAATCTCTTACCTTCCGGAGCGAACAATAATATTTATAACAGAAATGGAAATCACGTTAAAGTCAAGATGACAGTCAATCCCGAGACTAGTTTCCAGCCATATCAGTAACAAGAAATATCTTTAAAACAGATATACGGCGTTGATTGTGGTTGGAGTTTATGAAAGGTAAAGAGTTCAATGAATGAGATCAAGGATAGCGAATGTCTTTTTCTGTGAAGTTTTTAGCTGCATCACACGCAGAACGGGATGTTACGCTGAGTTTTTGCGGCTTTTTTACATTATTACATATTGCTGGTCATAAACCTATCGATACAAAACAGAAAACCAAATGAATAATGGAAATGAAATTAAAACATATGAGTCAACCGGCCACACGCGAAGTATCCGTACATATTTTAAATATTTATACGAGCGTTCTTCGAACAAACCTGTTTTAGTGGTTTGTCGGGCATTGCTATTTGTTTCGAGTATTAACAGTATCGAGAATCATCGCGCTCATGCTTAATTCATTAGTCAATATGGTGGAATAATTCTTGTTAAATTAATTAAAAATAATGTTCATTATGGTATTGTTGAAAACACATTAAGAATCTATTATTGACATACCATAATATATCGCTGGATATCTTCATTTAACATCTTTCTGGTCTAAAGAAAAGTCCAGTTCACCTTGTTCACGCTATAGCGTCTTTATTATAATAATGATTATTTTACTAGCAGCGAACTCCGGCCAGCACATAAGGTAGTCGTGATGACGCAGCGATGAACTGTATATAAACTCTGACATTTACACACACTAACTGCGAACTTACGAAGGTGTAGAATCTACGCACAAATTGTATTGATGTGAAGAGTTGAGTGTAAAACTGTTCCATCTATCATGCCTTTTCATAAAAGATAAAATTGTTTCATGCTGAACACGCAGTAAAACAGTGTCGCGGAAAGACGCGGCCATTTTTCCAATATTCTGGTGGTATTCTCAAATCAGCCAATGGACTAAATGAAGTTTATTCATCCGTGGGTAGCCGCGGGCATTTTTATGAATGTAAACTAAAGGTCACCTAAGGTCAAAAGTGACGTTAAACAGCTACGCCAAAAAAGGTGATTAGTATTTATTTTGTATATAAGTATTCTTTATATCTCAACTAATATCCCTTCTTATTGGAAATTTGCTGTAAATAGGTCATCCCGCCAAGAAATTTCACAGCGTGTAAAGTCAAGATATAGAGCCAATATCAATACGAAATAAACGGTCGTAACGTTCTTGCTGATATGGCTGGAGAGTGAGCGGCGTTTGGAAGAAAACAAACAAGTAATAACGGTAAAGACGTCGCCATCTTTGACTATCACGTGATTATCTCTCTGTTGATTTTTCGATATAATTTGATTTTTGTTATTGAAATGATGTCTTTACTAATTAATGTCATAGCCACACGCGAACCACTTGTGATTTGTACTTCACATAAAGTATAGATATTCTATGAGATTATTGCGGAGTGTGAAACACTGATTACAAACGTGTCTTGATAGAAAAAATAGAAAATACATACCGATACACTTGTTTTCTCACAAAGGTTCTAAAATGTTTTGGGTGTGTTGGTTATATTGTTTTGGATCTCTTTATTCGTATTAATAGCAGTTTATATTCATCAAAGTTCAGGGCTTGCTTTGCCAGATCCAATTATTTTACACAATGCAAGCAATTCTTCGGGCATTCCCAATGCTTTAGCAGCAAACCATTAATGTATTTTGTATTACTCTATTCAAACTCTGGTGCAAAAATGTGGTGAATCTGCTATCACTGGGTACACTGAAATAAGATTTTTTCCGATCTACTGGTCTCCTTTTGGACGGTTTTCACCAATGAAGTCTTAAAGATCGCCTATTCGACTTACATGACGGCATTGCTATATACGTAAATGAAAATGTTGCTTTCAAAAGAAGACGGGATCTTGAATTAAACAATGCAGATAGAGTATGGATTGAAGTTTCTCATTAAAAAAATGAATCTATCCTTTTTGGAGTTTTTTACACACCACATAGTGTGGATAGAGCATATATGCATTCCATTCAATATTCTACATGGCTAGCCAGAGAAACACGAATACATTATTCCAGGTTAAGGGTGTTTTAACATGCTTGCTCTTGCTGGATTTTGCATTAATGAAATATGTGTACAAGATGACCAAAGCAACTCATAAACGAGCCAACACATTATACTCAACAAACATATTTCATAATTAACTAAATATGTGAATCAGGATACGGTACTAATGATTGGAACAGGCGCTAAATCAATCAAATGACTTAAGAAGAATTATTGTTTATTTGTATTGACACCTTCGGGATTATCGCAGTAATTTGATCTGATTCTGCTGTCTACACACCAAAATTAGCTAATTACATTGGCATTCGCATGTGATATTGCATGTTGAGGAGTTTTCAACCCTTATTCGAGTAAAAATATATATTATATTATATATGTATTGAAATTATTTCAATCAAATCATTTTATATTATATATTTCGCTCAAAGTTTTAAGTAAAACATGAGCGGGACATTCTTGTCACTATGGACAGTCGTGCTTGCAGTTATCAATAAGAAGGTCCTCATTGCTAATGTATAATACAGCGCCGTCGCTTGCTTAAAACGTGCTCTATAATTATTAGTTATATCAAGCATGCTTTAGAACTGTGTAGTTATCAATGCCTTGATCCAAAATTTTGCTATCATGGCAGATGAAAATAAAACGACAGACGATGTTTTCGTGGATGGAAGAGGTGGAACATCCTGTCAATACAAAAATCACCTATTCAATATTTGGAAGGAATATATTGTTTGTTTTATTGATGTTTGAATCAGTTGTTATTGCTTTAGTTGAATTTACCATGGTGTGTGCAACTGATTTAATTATACTTGTAAATCAAGTTGCTAATGTATTGATTGTCTACCGATTATTGCGATAGGAGATGTTGCACTATACAATTCGTATGCGATTCATGTCCGATTGATGTTGACACCCCGAATTATACGCCAAAATTCTTAACTGTAGCATTAATTAGATCTGTATCAAATACATACACAATTGATAATATTTACGAATAATACAAACAAAATGAATATTTGATATAAAATGCTAGATTGTTATCATGCATGTCACTAGTAAAACATTTCATTTATTGTACCAGCGTATTCTGTTCAATAAGAATAATGCGCATGGTTGTGTTTGAGCCTTATGTTTAAATGCCTTTATATTACCATATTATATAATTATATAATGCAAAAGAAATGCATACAATGTCAGAGTACATAACATGTTAAACTTGCAATTTATTTCGGGCTTTCCTTTATTTTATTCGTGAACATACTACACGTTTGAACGTTCATGAACAAGGAGCCCACACTTGCACATCCATTCAGTTGTAGTCTTTATGAGCGAATATCATATGATTTAAACCAAATAATTTCAATGAAACATACAGCATACCATGAAAAACACAGCGTACCGTGACAAACGCACAGCATAGTAATAGACACCCTGGAATATCGATGTCAGAATTTGCTCGACATTCGCCCCAGCTCGATATTCTGGACTAGTGCCAAACAAACTACAGACTATAGTAAACACATAGCATAAAAATATACTAGTCTTGTGTTTATGCATTAGGCACGAGGCTACTGCTTGTGTCGGGAGATCAGCGCTTGATATATTACTTGTTTTCTTTGAAAGGCAATTTACGAGATTCCTTCTTTCTTTTCTACAGAGGTCGCGAGTATTGGTTTCGAAAGAGAAAACACTTTGTATTTAAATGTTTATATAGCTAATGGTAGCAAAGGCTATACGTATCGTGAGAATGGTTACTTCAACATTCGAGTATTACCCTCCATATTTGCAAACTCATAACCAAAAATATATGTGATCAAAACGAAAGAACAAATGGGGGAAAAGCATATCATAGATTACATACAAGGCCATAGTAATCTAATGTAGGTCATATCATCAGGAACAGGAAGAGCGTACGGGATAGAGATTTGCAATGTGTGCGCTTCTTAACACGCGGGTACAGGTGTGTTATTACGAGATAATATATAGACCTCGTTATACGTGTGCAATGCTTATTGGTATCCATAGTTCCGTCGTTTTTTTGTTGTTTTAGATGGTTGATAGTGTATGTAGTTTGGTAATGTCAATTTTTTTGTACTACGTACGAACGTAAACAATAGCAATGAACTGGTCTATATTATGTGTTAAAATGGCAAGCCTTTGATGCTTGGCAGCAATTTTTTTTTGTTGAGTACATAATTATATGATTTCGTTTAATCACAATTAATACTTTGAAACCTAATTTAGAAATTTTATAACACATACTGTACTATCCATATATAACGCTCATAACAACACATACGTAGAATATACATCGGTAAATATAAATTATTAATGTTTGTGTCAACAATATAAATACGCTTACTTTACAAAATATTTACGATAATACCACATACATGTGACTTGATTAAACATTTATATATACACAACTGAAGAACAGTCATATGAAACGATTAATTTTGAAACGTTTGACAGACCATCCATTTCTCGACCATTTTGTCGTTGGTTCGTCATTACGTTCAAATCCGTGATTATAAAATCACGAATTACACATTCAACAGCTGAACACGCATCAATACCCAGCCATAAATGAAACAATCGGAGTACAAGACACATACATGGCCTAACAAACTTATTCATTATTTACAAATATACCTCTCCGTTTTTTATATACAAATATTCTACTCCGTTGTAAAAAAACACGTTTTTGCGTGGGCTATTTTTTATCCAGAAAACATTGTAAATGGGGCATTTGCCATTTAAGTGGGACACTTTCTTACCTTTTCACTTATTTACATAGATACATCAGGTAATGGAGTTCTTTTTCGTATTAAACGAAGCGTGTATTTCTTTAAAATAATCTGTATTGAAATATATTAGCCTGATGGATAAGACTGATTTTATAAGTAGATTATATATTGCTTTTAGCGAAAAATAGGCCCAGACAAAGTTTGGCTCAAACAAATGTAGTTTAGCGCGATTTCAACGATAGTATAATGCTTATTGGCACATGTCCGAGACGGTGTTCTCGGTGGAACTAGTACTTAGTGTATTCCTAAAATAAAACAGTTTAAAAGAATAAGATAAGATAAGATAAGATTTAGTTTGAGTCGGCAAGGGTTAAACAACAAACATAAGCTCAGACAGCTTGTGCAACCGACTATAAAACATGATGAATAAGAAATAACAAGTGTATAAAAGCTGAAAGACTGGAAACCATTTGTTCTACAATTAAAAGGCAGATATACATATAAATATATAGCATGATATTACAACATCAGATATGGAACTAAAAAAAAGATTTGTTTACATTAAAAGTCAGATAATTTTTTAAGAGAGAGAATAAAATATCAACTAGACACAGCATGCAGAGCATAAAAAACATATCAAGCATAAAGAGCATACATAGCATGCAGAGCATACAAAGCGTACGGAGCGTACAAAGCAACCAGAGTATACAAAGCGTAGGGCACATAAAGTATACATAGCATACATAGCAATTCATAGTATACATAGCATACATAGCAATTCAACGCAAATAAAGCACATGTTCTGACATCGATTAACCTGGAATGGGTAAAATCACTAAAATCGTACGACCCTTAGCCCAAAAGCTGATTTTTCTACACGTTTTAGGCTCTAGATGAACCAGGTTTCGCATCCAAATCGTCATCGATTGCGGACACTGGAGCTATGGCGTTCGATTTTGGTTGCGGTCGGGTGAACATCGATTCCTGTTCCTGCTGTTTCATCCCTAAAATCTTTCGAAGGGTTGCCCTGAACCTGGTCGAGGATGATGACGCTACATATAGAAAGAAGTTAATCGCAAAGTTAAGCTGATAGAAGAAAAAGAAGAATGA